>NC_050095.1:1139408-1222210 GCF_009764565.3 Dermochelys coriacea | reverse complement strand
GAAGGAGGAGTCCTGGGGTGTATTGGAGGGTTGCACAGAGAAGGGGAAGCTCTGGGGTGTATTGGGGGGTGGCACAGAGAAGGGGGAGCCCTGGGGTGTATGGGGAAGGTTGCACAGAGAAGGGGGAGCCCTGGGGTGTATCAGGGTGTTGCACAGAGAAGGGGAGACATTGAGGTATATTAGCGGGGTGGGACAGAGAAGGGGGGCCCTGGAGTGTATCGGGGGGTTGCACAGAGAAGGGGGAGCCCTGGGGTATATTGGGGTGTTGGTGGCACAGAGCAGGGGGGCCCTGGGGCATATTGGGGGGTTTCCCAGAGAAGGGAGGCTGTGGCTATATTGGGGGGTCAGTGCCATGGAATATGAGGTGCTATGGGGTACAATTGGGGGGCTCTGTGCCAGGAAATAATGGGGGGCTGCCACTGGTGAAGAGGTGACCATAACCCCCTCTTTTGTGACCTCTAGCCCCCCCTTCCACCAGCCCCCCAATACCCTCCCACCCACCACAGCTTTGACCCCCTAGTTTGTAAATAGGTCCCCCAAAATCACAGTCTAGGAATGGGCGTGTTGGGTCCCCAATAACTGGATGTTGGGGGGGCTGCTGGGGGTGCCATGGGGCTGCACCTCACCCGTGATTTATCCCCTCATGGGGGGCTTTATGGATTGGGGGTTGAGCTGGGGGCCCCTCAAAATACCGTATAGCCCCCCCATGGGCCCTCAGGGTGGGGGGCTGGGAAAGCAAGTCAGGGACCCACAAATCCCCTCCCCGCCTGGGTTGGAGGGCAGGGGAGGGGGCAGAGGTTCCTGTAGTGGGGACCCCCTCAAAGAGATGCAGGGCATGATAGGAAGGGTAGTTCCTGGTGTCCCCCCCCACCCCAGCATGCTTGCCAGTTGCCATAGGAATGGGGGAGAAATGGGGGAGTGGAAAAATAGAGGGTAAAGGAGGGAAATTGAAGGAGAAAAGGGCAGTGCCCCCCCACATCTCCCCACACACCCCACGACTTCCAGCTCCCCATCCCTCCGCCCCATCCCCCCGTAGCCCCTCTCCCATCCCCCCTCAGCGCCCCCTCCCTCCATTGCACCCTTAGAGCCCCAGAGCCCCACATTCCCCACTGGCTCCCATCCCTCTTAACCCCCCACAGCCTCTCCCAAAGCCCCATATCTCCCCATTGCCTACCCCCCACGCAGACCCCATCACCCCCCAGGCCCTGCCACAACCCTCTCAGCCCCCCATCACCCCACAACCCCTTCATCCCTCCCCCAGCCCCCTGGCCACATCTCAGCGCCGGGCGAGGGGTCCCTGTATAACCAATACATGTGTGTGACCTGGGGACGTGTGTGTGTGTCATTATTTCTGATGCTGGGAACAGGGGTTGTGGGTGGGACCCAAGGTGGGGGTTTGTCAGCCAGGACTCCTGGGTTCTGTCTCTGGGAAGGAAGTGGGGACTAGAGCACAGGGGGGCTGGGAGCCAGGACTCCTGGGTTCTCTCCCTGGCTCTGGGAGGAGAGTGGGGGCTAGTGGTTAGAGTCGGGAGGACTGGGAGCCAGGACTCCTGGGTTCCATCATTCTGCCAATAATTTTTAATCTGTGCCTCAGTTTCCCCATCTTGCAACTGGCGATCTTTATCCTTCCTTTGTCTGTTTAGGTGGTGAGCTCTTTGGGTCGGGGACTGCCTCAGGCTGTCTCTGTGCACTGTGGGGGCCCTGATCTCAGTTGCGGGCGGGGGTCTGTGCAGCACCCAGCATCTCGGGACCCCTGATCTCAGTCAGAGTTCCTAGGGGTTACTGTAATAATTTGTGATAACGCTACATTGCCCCCGCAGGCTGGTTTGACCCCGGGGAGCAGGGGGGTTGGCAGGTGTATCTGGGGGGTCCCGTGACAGCCTGGTATGCCACCCCCGATCAGACACATGGGCCCATCTACCTTGGTATCCCAGCCCCTCCCGACCCCCCAGTCAGGCCCACCGGCCCATTTAGCCCCAGATCCAACCCCTTCTTCCTGCGGCCTGGTAATATCAGTAATAACGAGTTTAAACCTGCACGCTGCTACTTACCCTTCGTAGAGTCTCCATCCATCGATCCCCGGACAGCCCTTTATCTATCTATCTATCTATCCCCATCCACCCCCTCTATCTGTCTATCTCTCCCTCCCTCCCTCTATCTATCCATCCATCCACCCCATATATCTATCTATCTATCTATCCATGTTCCCCATTTCCCAATTCATGCCCCATAGCCCTTCTCACGAGGAAGGGGTTTCGAGGTGTGGGGACACATTCATCCACCTTTTCCTGTACCCCCCCAAGTGCAGCCCCCTTCTAACCACCTTTGACTCAACAGCTGATCTTGGTGTCTCTCTATATCAATTTTTTCGGGGGAAAAACGTTGTATTTTGCTTAAATATATTGATCTCTCTATATATTTTCTTAGTGAAATGTTTTTGGTTTTTGGTTGGTTTTTTTTTTCTTTTTTTTTCCTTTTTTTAAAAGCAAAAACAAACCAAAAAAAAATCTCTTTTTCTTTTTGATCTTTTCTCTTTCTGTCTTTTTTTTTTTTCCCCACTTTCCCAAATTTTTCTTTTTTCTTGGTCTTAGGTCCACTCACAAAAAAACGCGACGAACCCAGCGGAAACAGTCCCTCCGGAGACGAAGGTATTTTTGGCTGCATGTTTCACATTTCTTGCTGGTTTTTTGGGTTTTTTTCCTTCCCCTTTTCCTTTTTTCTTATTTCTTTCTTTCTTTTCTTTTTCTTCCCAAACAACCAACCTTCTTTTCGGTGGTTATTTTTTATCGGGGGTCAGCTCTTTTTCACCCAAAGCTGCTGCTGTCGACTTAAAAAAATAAATCAATTGCCCAAAAAACGAACCACGATTGCTACTTTTTCTTTTTGCCCCGTTTCTTGAGCTTTTGACCCTGTTTTTTGGGGGTTTTTTTGGAAAAGAAACCAAACGATAACCACCGCCCAGTGGAAGAATATGGGGGGGGGGGCTCGTAAAGCTGAGTGGGGCAGGTGACGGGCAGGGAAGATTGGGGGGATCTATACGTGTACCCCAAAAATGACCCCTCTTGTTTGCTCTCCTCCCCCCCAAAAAAACTTTTCTGTGTCTTGGTCTGAAAGGAAACTCGGTGGGTTTTCCTGGGGGGTTGGGGGGTTCTGTCGATGGGCCCATCTACCCTGGTATCTGGCCTGCTCCCAGACACTCGAGATCAGGGGAGATTAGGGGGCTCTGGGGCAAACAGGGGACATGGGATACAGACCAGGGGAGATTGGGGGGCTGCCCCCCCCCATCGCCACCCGCCCCCCAACCTCCTCCCTGATTGCTCTGTCATTTCCATCCCCAGCCACCAGGGGACGTGTATGTTTGGGGGAGAGAGAGGCTTAGCCAGGATCGGGGTTACTTGGGGGGAAGGTTTAGGGAGGTTGGTGGGGAATTTGGGGGAAAGTTTCAGGGGTGGTCAGGGGATGGGGTTGGTGTGGGGGGCTGGAAAGGCAGGTGAGTGTGTGAGGTGAGGGTGAGTGTGGCCGGCTGTCTCCAGAGATGTGTGGCTGTAACGTCAAGACAGCTCGGCCTGTGTGTGTGCAAAGGGGTGTGGAAGGGGCAGTGTGTGTGTTTGTGCCAGGATAAGCGTGTCCGTGGGTGGAAGGGGGTGGTGGGTGTGTCTGGGCATGTGAATGTCTCTGCACAGCCAATGTGGGTGGACATAAATGGGGGGCGTTGCTAAGTGTGTAAGGATGTGGGAAGGTGCGTGTGTGCAGGGTGGGTATGCAAGTGGGGGTGTGTTTTGGATGCCTCCATTGGTGGCTGGATATGTGTGTATGTGAGTGAAGCCAGACTGTGTGTGTGTGTGTGTGTGTGTGTGTGTGTGTGTGTGAAGCTGGGCTCTGTGTGTGTGTGTGTGGTGTGTGAAGCCAGACTCTGTGTGTGTGTGTCTGTGTTAAGCTGGCATGTGTGTGTCTCTGTGTGTTAAGCTGGGCTCTTTCTCTGTGTGTTTGTTTGTGTGTGTGTGTTAAGTTGGGTCTGTGTGTCTGTGTGTGTTAAGCCGGAGCCAGTCTCTGTGTTTTAAGCCGGGGTCTGAGTGTGTGTGTTAAATTGGGCTCTGTGTGTGCATGTGTGTGTGCACAGAGTTCTGTATGTGCATGGGGCTCTCTGTATGTGCAAGGGGACTGACAAGTGTGCAAGGCTCTTAGACAGGAGCTGTGTGTGTGTGTGCGCGAGGGACTCAGTGTGTGTGTGAGCGGCTCTGAGTGTGCAAAGGGTCTGTGAGCATGCAAGCATCTCTCTGTGTGGCAAAGGTGTAAGGAGGCTCTGTACACGTGCGAGAAGGCTGGTGCGCGTGTGACGGCTGGGCTGCACGTGCGACAGGCTCCACGAGTGTGCGAGGGGTTCCCATCATCCCCTCCTCCATCTTAAACAGGGTTGGGGGAGGGGCGGCCCGGCAGGCGCTAATTAAGGCCTCCTTGCGTCTAATTAACGCTCTCTGTTGGCACAGAATTAATTAGGCCCCCGGTTGCCATGGAGACGGGATGTGACCTAGAAAAGGAAACCAAAATTTTGGGGGGAGGAGGGGGGGGAAGAGAAATTTTTATGTTTCCATGGCAATGGGGTAGAATGGGGGGTGGCCTCTGACCTGGGGGAGCCCTGGCTGCCAGGATCCCCGACCTTTGACCTTTCACCCCCACATGCGACCTCCCTGGAAACCATGGCCGTCTGGTTGAACTTTGACCTTTCCTGGCCCCCCAGCAGGGACCCCAGACCCCATGATCATCTGGCCTCCAGAAACCTCTGACCCCCAATCCAGCGATGCCCCTGACCTCCATTGACCTCTGACCCCGCTCCAGAATCCTTGTCACATTTGACTGCTCTGACCTCTGACCCCCCACTGACCTCTCTGACCCATGACCCTCCTAGCATTTCTGACCTCTGACCTCTACTTCACCTTTCTGACCTCCCAGGGACCTTTGACCCCCACTGACCTTTGCCGCATCGACTACCCTGACCTCTGACCCCCCATTGGCCTCTATGGCATCTGAACCTCCCTAGTCTTTGACCTCTGACCCCCAGTAACCCCCCCACCATCCTCAATGATTTGTGACCTCTGCCCCCCGGGGATCTTTGACCCCCCCATGATCTTTTGACCCATTGTACTTCTCTGACCCCCTTGACCCGCATTGACCTCTGACCTCTAGGAATCTGTGACCCCCCATTGACCTCTCTCACCTGCAACCTGCTGGGAACCGCTGACCCCCATTGACCTCTCACACCCGCCCCCCACAGGAACCTCTGACCTCATTGGCCACTCAGACCCATGACCCCCCCGACCCACCCCCAGGGGGCAAAGTGCTGCCCCCTGCTGGGGAGATGGAGCAATAACAGGCGGGGGCAGGACCATACTGGGGGGGGGGCTCGTTCCCACAGCACCATCCTATTCAGGACCCCCCCCAGCTCCATATCTGTGGGGGGAGGGGTTCAGAAAGGGTGGGAGGGGGTCCTGGGGCAGGAGGCACAAGTTAGGGGGCAGAGACCCCCCATGGAGCTGCAGGGGAAGGAACGGGGGTCAGAGAGCATGGGGGGGTTAGGGAATGAAAGGGATGATGGGGAAGAGGTCGGGGATCTGAAATGGGGTGAGGGGGTTTAGTAGGGGGTTGGGGGCAAAGGGGATCTCTGGGAGGCTGCAGTGGGGGTGACCAAGGGTGCCAGAGGGCAATGGGGTCCTATTAGGGTCTTTTAAGGGGGGGCAGGACTATTTGACCCCTACCCAGGCCCCATAGCAGCCAATCCCCCCTGTCCGGAGACACCCCCCCATCCCTCCAGACTCCCCTCCACCCCAGCCTGGGGAAAGAGGGGTTACCGGGGGGGGTCCCCAGCGGACGGGTGTGGAGGGGGAATCGGCAGACTCACGGGCGGGGGGCAGGAGTCACCTCGAGTGACACTGCCTTTCTCTGCCCCCCCGATCTCTCTCTCTGCCCCCCCGATTGCTCTCTGCCCCCAATCTGTGCCCTCCAATCTCTCTCTGCTCCCCCGATCTCTGCTCCCCATGATCTCTCTCTGTCCCCTGATCTCTCTCTTCCCCCCATTTCTCTCTGTCCCCCCCATTCTCTCTCTGCCCCAATCTCTGCTCCCCCTGATCTCTCTGCTCCCCAATCTCTCTGTCCCCCCCACTCTCTGCCCACCATTTCTCTCTGTCCGTCCCCCCAGATATCCGGGACAGCGGGAAGAAGCCGGTGATGCTGTTCCTGCACGGTGGCTCCTACATGGAGGGGACGGGGAACATGTTCGATGCCAGCGTCCTGGCCGCCTACGGCAACGTCATCGTCGTCACCATGAACTACCGCCTGGGGGTGCTCGGTAAGGGCCCCCACCAATCCGCCCCTTCCCCCGCAGGATCCCAGCCCCCCTCCCCCACGTGTCACCCCCCCCCCACCGGGATCCCCCCGGCAGAGCAGGGGTGGGGTAACTACAGAGGAAGCCTCGAATTGCCCCCCCCAGTGTGTGTGGGGGGGCATGTCCTTGTTCCCCCCACACACACTGCCAATCTCCAAGCCCAGCGTGTGAAATTTACAGATCAGCGGCTGGAATGAATATTTAATTACAGTGAAAGGGGGTGGGGGGGAAACCCAGAGCTGATAAGAATGACCGGCGAGGCCTCGTTAGCACTAACGAGGGGCCTTGGCGTTGCAGGGAGCGAGAGAATTAATTTTTTATCCACTTTTATTTTTTTCTGTTTAGGGTTGACATTAATCGGGGGCGGGGGGGGGGGGAGGGCCGGGCAAAGTGCCCGGAAATTGGTTGAAATCAAATGGCACCTTTCCTCTGGGGCGGGGCGGCTGGTGACCCGGGGACCTCTCTCCCAGCGCCAAGATGCGCCCACCTCTGGGGCGGGGCGGCTGGTGACCCAGGAGAGCGGCTCCTAACCCTGGTCTCCGTGTCCGAACCCACCCCTCAGGATTCCTGAGCACCGGGGACCAGTCGGCCAAGGGGAACTACGGGCTTTTGGACCAGATCCAGGCCCTGCGGTGGCTCAATGAGAACATCGGGCACTTTGGGGGGGACCCCGAACGCATCACCATCTTCGGGTCCGGCGCTGGAGCCTCCTGCGTCAATCTCCTCATCCTGTCCCACCACTCGGAAGGTACCAGCTGCCCCCCCGAGCCCCATTCCCCTCCCCGCCCGAGTCAGCCAGTCCCTGCCCTGGGGCCTGATGGGAGCCAGCGCCCTCTAGAGGGGACAGGCCCCGTGCCCCATTCCCTGCCCCCCTGAGCCGGCCAGTTCCATATCTATATCTAACTATCCATCCCCAGACACCCCCTCTATCTATATATCGATCTATCTATCTATCCATCCCCAGACGCCCCCTCTATCTATCTATCTATCTATCTATCTCTCCCCAGACACCCCCTCTATCTATCCATCCCCAGACGCCCCCTCTATCTATCTAATTATCCATCCCCAGACACCCCCTCTATCTATCCATCCCCAGACACCCCCTCTATCTATCTAACTATCCATCCCCAGATACCCCCTCTATCTATCTAATTATCCATCCCCAGACACCCCCTCTATCTATCCATCCCCAGACACCCCCTCTATCTATCTAACTATCCATCCCCAGATACCCCCTCTATCTATCTAACTATCCATCCCCAGACACCCCCTCTATCTATCCATCCCCAGACACCCCCTCTATCTATCTAACTATCCATCCCCAGACACCCCCTCTATCTATCCATCCCCAGACACCCCCTCTATCTATCTAATTATCCATCCCCAGGCACCTATCTATCTATCTATCTATCTATCTATCTATCTATCCCCATCCACCCCCTATATCTATCTATCTCTCTATCCCCATCCACACCTTCTGTCTATCTATCTGTCTATGTATCTATCTATCCCCAGACACAGGCCTCCGTCCATGCACCCTCCGATCCCCACAGCACACATATCTCCCCCTCTTGCTCTCTCTGACCCTCTCTCCCTCCCCGGCAGGACTTTTTCAAAAGGCCATAGCTCAGAGCGGCACGGCCATCTCCAGTTGGTCCGTCAACTACCAGCCCCTGAAATATACCCGTATGCTGGCCTCCAAGGTGGGCTGTGACCACCTGGACACCAGCGAGACGGTGGATTGCCTGCGCCGAAAGCCGTACCGGGAGCTGGTCGACCAGGACATCCAGCCGGCCCGTTACCACATCGCCTTCGGGCCGGTGGTGGACGGGGACGTGGTGCCGGACGACCCGGAGATCCTCATGCAGCAGGGGGAATTTCTCAACTACGACATCCTGATTGGGGTGAACCAGGGCGAGGGGCTGAAATTCGTGGAGGACTCGATGGAGAACGAAGACGGGATTTCGGCCAGCTACTTCGACTTCACCATCTCCAACTTCGTGGACAACCTCTACGGCTACCCCGAGGGGAAAGACATCCTGCGTGAGACCATCAAGTTCATGTACACGGACTGGGCCGACCGGGACAACGGGGAGATGCGGCGGAAGACCCTGCTGGCGCTCTTCACCGACCACCAGTGGGTGGCGCCGGCCGTGGCCACGGCCAAGCTCCACGCCGAATATCAGTCCCCCGTGTACTTCTACACCTTCTACCACCACTGCCAGACCGACACCCGGCCCGAGTGGGCCGACGCCGCCCACGGGGACGAAATCCCCTACGTCTTCGGGGTGCCCATGATCGGCGCCACCGACCTCTTCCCCTGCAACTTCTCCAAGAACGACGTCATGCTGAGCGCTGTGGTCATGACCTACTGGACCAACTTCGCCAAGACAGGGTGAGCGGGTCCCAGAGGGGCATGGGGGCGGGGGCAAATGGGGAGGGAAGAGAAGGAGGGGCCATGGGGCCAGTAGTCTTGGGATAGGGCACAGGGGAGAAGCCGGGTGGGATGTAAGCAAATGGTAGGGAGGGATGGGAATAGATGAATAAATGGGAGGGAGGGAGGCAGGGGTGTGCGGGGAAAGGATGGATGGGGGTGGTTGTGAGGATGGATGAGGTATGTGGGGATGGATGGGAGGGAGGGCGGGGGGCTGGATGGGGGTGGGGAGATGGATGGATGGGGAGGGAGGGATGGATGGGCGGATGTGTGGACAGGATGGATGGGTGGAGTGGATGGATGCGGAGATGGACGGACAGACGGGGGGATGGATGGATAGGGAGGGAGAAATGGGGGGAATGGATGGATGGATGGATGGATGCATGGAGTGCATGGGTGGGAAGGGATGGATGGGGAGGGTTGGATGGACGGACGGGGGAATGGATGGACAGACGGGGAGGAATGTGTTGCACCCATCTCCATCTTGAAGACCCGGTGCCCTCTAGAAACACCCCCCCACCTGCGGTTGCCTCCAGGCCAGATTCCCCCCGCACCCCATAACTCCGTCTCCCCTTCTTGCAGGGACCCCAACCAGCCGGTGCCGCAGGACACCAAATTCATCCACACCAAGCCGAACCGCTTTGAGGAGGTGGTGTGGACCAAGTTCAACACCAAGGACAAGCAGTACCTCCACATCGGCCTCAAGCCCCGGGTGCGGGACAACTACCGGGCCAACAAGGTGGCTTTCTGGCTGGAGCTGGTGCCCCACCTCCACCACCTCCACGACCCCGTCTACACCTCCACCACCACCCGCGTCCCACCCTACGGCACCCGCTGGCCCCCCGGCTCCCGGGCGGGGCCCAGCACCACCCGCCGGCCTTTCCCCACCCTGCCGCCGGACGAGGACGAGGCGGACGACCGCCGGCGCTACGCCCCTTTCCCGGGGGACTCGCGGGACTACTCCACCGAGCTGAGCGTCACCGTGGCTGTGGGGGCCTCCTTGCTCTTCCTCAACATCCTGGCCTTCGCTGCCCTCTACTACAAGCGGGACAAGCGGCACGAGCTGCGGGCGGGCGTGCTGGGAGGCCGGCGCCCCAGCCCCCAACGCAACGCGGCCAACGACCTGGTGCACGGAGGCCAGGAGGAGGAGCTCATGTCCCTGCAGATCAAACACTCGGAGCACGACGCTCACGACCTGGAGGCGCTGAGACCCCACGAGATCCTGCGCCCAGCCTGCCCTCCGGACTACACCCTGGCTCTGCGCCGGGCACCGGACGACGTGCCCCTCATGACGCCCAACACCATCACCATGATCCCCAGTACCATTACGGGCATGCAGGCCCTGCACCCTTTCAACACCTTCCCCACCGGGCACAACAACACTCTGCCCCACCCTCACTCTACCACCCGGGTATAGTTGCCTCTCCCACCCCAGCCACGGGGAAATTGCGGCGAAGGGACAGGGCCCTTCCTCTCTGCCCAGCCGCCCACCCATGACCGCGGGGGGCGGGATGGGTGGGGGGGAAAGAAAGGGAGATGTGGCATCTTTTGTGTGCTGCGCAGTCTGGCATTTTGGGGTGGGTGGGTTCTTTTATACAATAATTAGGGAAGGGGGTCTGCGGGCCAAGCTCAAAGGAGGAGGTCTCCCACACACGATGAGAATCGACTGGTTCCTTTCGGACGGACGGTGGGGTCTTGGCACTGGAGAGAAACCGACCGGACTTTGCTCATCGGCGGAGGTGCCCGGCACCCTTCCCAATCGGGTGTCAGCACTGAGGGGCAAGGGGGCATTGGAGAGGGACCGTCCATCCTTCGTTCATCTTGGGTGGACGGCAGAGAGGCCCGACGCCCTTCCCAAACATGGTAGGAGCATCAGGGAGTGTTGGAAAGAACCGCCCGTCCTTTGCTCCTCTTTGACGGAGGATAGAGACGCCCAGCGTCCTTCCCAACACAGTCTCGGCACTGGAGAAAAACCGACTGTTATTAATTCATCTTGAATGGATGGTGGGGGTGCCATCTGGCAACAGCACGGGAGGGTGTTGGAGTGGTGCCGTCCATCCTTGGTTCCTCTTGGACGGATGGCGGAGACCTCCAACGTCCTTTCCAACGCAGTATCAGCAACGGAAGGTGTTGGAGAGGAAAGCGACCATCTTTCACTCATCTTGGGCGGACGGTGGAGATGCATCCAACACCCTTCCCAACGTTGTATCAGCGCTGAAATGTGTCGGAGGGAAACCGACCATCCCTCACTCCTCGTGGATGGGTGATGGAAACGTCCTTCCCAAGGTAGCACCGGAACTGTACAGTGTTGGAAAGCCACCAACCCCTTTTTCGCTCATCTCGGCTGGAGACACTCAACCATTTTCCCAACGTCGTATCTGCACCAGACGGCGTTGGAGAGAGGCTGACTGCCCATGGCTCGTCTCGGCTGGATTATGGAGATACTCAATGGTTTTCCCAACGTAGTATCTGCACTGGATGGTGTTGGAGAGAGTCCGACTGCCCATGGCTTGTCTCAGCTGGATTATGGAGACGCTCAACGATTTTCCTAACATAGTATCTGCACCGGACGGAGTTGGAGAGAGGCCGACTGCCCATGGCTCGTCTCGGCTGGATTATGGAGATACTCAACAGTTTTCCCAATGTGGTACCTGCACCAGACAGCTTTGGAGAGAGGCCGACTGCCCATGGTTCATCTCGGCTGGATTATGGAGACGCTCAATGATTTTCCCAATCTAGTATCTGCACCAGACGGCGTTGGAGAGAGGCCGACTGCCCATGGTTCATCTCAGCTGGATTATGGAGATGCTCAAAACTCTACCCAGAGTGGTGTTGAACGGAACCCAACCCTTCTTCAGTCCTTTGGGGCGTAAGGTGGAGGAACCAGCGTCTTTCCCGGTGTGGAATTAGTAGTCTAGGGCGTTTGAGAGAAGCCAACAGTTCTTCACTCGTGACCGAGAAGCCAGCGCCCCCCGCATCCACCCACCTACCACTATTGGAGAGGAAACCACCTGCCCCACAGAGGCCAGAAACGGGGGAAAGTTACACCTGGAAATTGTTTTTTTTCGTGGGGGGGAATTCTACTCAATTTTTTTCCAAGCCAAACTTTGAATGTAACGACAACTCGAGATTCAATTTTTTTCGGGGTTGGGGAGGGTCAGGAATGCAGGGGGGAATGGGGGTTGTAATTTTTTTTTAACAACTAAGAGACATTTTTTGTGGGGGGGGGTGGAATGGGAAAATTGTTTAAAAAAAAAAAAAAAACAGGCGCGTTGCATGTTCCAATCCCGATAAAGAAAAATGGTGACACAAAAAAGAAGGGAATGACAAAAAGAACGAAAGGGGGGAAAAGCAGATGGGATGGAATTGCTCTGTTCCCTTAATCCCTCCCCCCATCTCTATGTCTGCTGGCTACTTTTTCCTTCCCTCTTTCCAGCCTGCCAAGAGTCTCCTCTCTACTCCTCCGCTACATGCTTTTTCCTTCTGTTCTTCCTCCCAGGCCTCTCTCTATTCCTCCGCTGGCTCGTTTTCCCCTTCTCTCATCCCTGCTTGCTGACTGTCAGTGCCAAATCCCCAGCTTCCCCCCACCTCTTCCCCTGCCCCAGAAACAAGGGAATGAACAAATGAAAAAGTGCCAAACAACCTAGGGGATATTTGTATTGCCTGCAGGAGGGGGAAGGGGGCTGTGAGTCGCCAGCTACCTCCATAGAGGGGTGTCTCCGAGGGAGGGCAGTTGCTGGGGGGCAGTCAGCAGGGGAGAGGAGAGCTGTGTTTGGGGGTGAAGGTAGGTAAAAGACCCCCACGTATCCAGGAAATGTTAAACTGTGTTGGAGCCCTGAGCTAGCCCCCCATCAGCTCTTTCTAACCATCTGTTGGCATTGTATGCACATATCTGTCTACCTGTCTGTCCGTCTGTCTCGGTACATATCTACCAGTCCGTCCATCTGTCCCCATACATATCTGTCTGTCTGTCCGTCCCCGTACATATCTACCTGTCTATCCACGCATCCCCGTACATATCTACCGGTCTGTCTGTCCGTCCCCGTACATATCTACCTGTCTATCCACGCATCCCCGTACATATCTACCTGTCTGTCTGTTCGTCCCCGTACATATCTACCTGTCTATCCATGCATCCCCGTACATATCTACCGGTCTGTCTGTCCGTCCCCGTACATATCTACCTGTCTATCCACGCATCCCCGTACATATCTACCTGTCTGTCTGTTCGTCCCCGTACATATCTACCTGTCTATCTACGCATCCCCGTACATATCTACCGGTCTGTCTGTCCGTCCCCGTACATATCTACCTGTCTATCCACGCATCCCCGTACATATCTACCGGTCTGTCTGTCCGTCCCCGTATATATCTACCTGTCTATCTACGCATCCCCGTACATATCTACCTGTCTGTCTGTCTGTCCGTCCCCGTACATATCTGTCTATCCACGCATCCCCGTACATATCTACCTGTCTGTCTGTCCCCGTACATATCTAACTGTCTATCCACGCATCCCCGTACATATCTACCGGTCTGTCTGTCTGTCCGTCCCCGTACATATCTACCTGCCTGTCTATCCGCCTCCATACATCTCTCTCTCTCCCCCTCCCTCCCTCCCTCCCCATCAACCCCCTCTATCTATCTATCTATTACCATAATAGAGGCTCAACTTAAATGTATACCCCAAACTAAAAAAATTAGTAAGAGAACCGAAAAGGACCTCCTGGCTAAACAAGTAAAAGAAGCAGTGAGAGGCAAAGAGGCACCCTTTAAAAAGTGGAAGTTAAATCCTAGTGAGAAAGGAGCATAAACACTGGCAAATGAAGTGTAAAAATACCACTATTAGGAAGCCCAAAAAAGAATTTGAGGGACAGCTAGCCAAAGACTCAACAAGTAATAGCAAAAAAAAATTTTAAGTACATCAGAAGCAGGAAGCTACTAAACAACAACTGGGGCCCCTGGATGATCGAGGTGCTAAAGGAGCAATCAAGGACAATAAGGCCATTGTGGAGGTCTCTAAAATCATGACTGGTGTAGAGAAAGTAAATAAGGAAGTGTTGTTTACTCCTTCTCATAACACAAGAACTAGGGGTCACCCAATGAAATGAATAGGCAGCAGGTTTAAAACAAATAAAAGGAAGTATTTCTTCACCCAACGCACAGTCAACCTGTGGAACAGCTTGCCAGAGGGTGTTGTGAAGATGAAGACTATAACAGGGTTCAAAAAAGAACTAGATAAGTTCACGGAGGATAGGTCCATCAATGGCTATTAGCCAGGCTGGGGGGGGATGGTGTCCCTAGCCCCTGTTTGCCAGAACCTGGGAATGAGCAACAGGCAATAGATCACTTAATGATTCCCTGTTCTGTTCATTCCCTCAGGGGCCCCTGGCATTGGCCACTGTCAGCAGACAGGACACTGGGCTGGATGGACCTTTGATCTGAGCCAGTAGGGCCGTTCTTCTGTTCTATCCACCTATCCATCCCTATACACCCCCTCTATCTATCTATCTATCTATCTATCTATCGGTCCCCATCCACCCCCTCTATCTGTCTATCCATCCATCCCTATACACCCCCTCTATCCATCCCTATACACCCCCTCTATCTGTCTATCCATCCATCCCTATACACCCCATCTATCTATCTATCTATCCATCCATCTATCTAACCCTATACACCCCCTCTATCTAATCTATGTATCCATCCATCCATCCCTATACCCCCCTCTATTTATCTATCTATCCCTATACACCCCCTCTATTTGTCTATCTATCTATCCATCCCCATGCACCCTATCAATCTACATATCTCTCTCTCTGTGTCTCTATCTATCCCCACCCACCCTCTCTCTATCTATCTGTCATGGGGTCCCCAGGCCATGCTCTAGAACTGCTCCCTACGAAGCTCTGGGGGAGCCTCCTCTGTGGGAGCAGCCTGTCTCCAAGGCAAGAAGCTTCCCCAGCTTCCACCTTCCTGGGTCTGACCTCGGAGCATCCAGCATCCTCTGCCCCTCTGTGCGCTTCCCTCAGCGAGTCCACACGGGTGGGGTCCTGGGGAAGCCAGAGGGCCTTGCCCCCCAACTCCGCAGTCAGATGTTGACTCTTAGCCAGCCAGTACCACAGAAGGTTTATTAGACGATAGAAACATGATCTAACACCGAGCTTGTAGGTGCAGAGACCAGGATCCCTCAGTCAGGTCCGTCTTGGGGGGCAGGGAGCCCAGAGCCCCATCTGGCCCTCCCTCCATTTCCCCAGCCAGCTTCAAACTGAAACTCTCCCGACCCCCCCTCCCCGGGGCTTTGTCCCTTGCCCGGGCCAGGAGGTCACCTGATCACTTTGTTCTCCAACGCCTTCAGCTGGCACCTTGCAAGAGGGGGGCGGGGGGCAGGCCCTCAGGAGACAGGGCGTCGGCCATTCTCTGGGCAGACACCATCACACTGTCCCCCAGGGCTCTGCAACAATCACACCCCTCTTATCCCACCACCTAGAGACTTAAGAAATGCCTAGGGGAAACTGAGGCACCCCTACAGTATTCCGAGAGAACATTAAGAACAGCCCCAGCCCCACTTCGTCACACTATCTCTTTCCACCCCCCATCCACCCCCTCTATCTATCTATCTATCCCCATACACCCCTTCTCTCTATCCATCCACCCATTCCTCTATCTATCTATCTAGCCAGCCAGCCCTCCCCATGAATATCTGTGCATTACCATCTCTCTCTAGGTGCACCCCCACACACACACATCTTTCTTTCTTTCCCATCTCTAGGTCTCCTCCTCTCTCCACGTCCCATACTGGGCTGCGAGATGGAGGCGCGGTACCCGGGTAACCCCGACGTCCGCCTCCCAGCGCCCCTTCCCATCCCTCTCCACCCTGGCGCCAACCGGAGGCAGCGCGAGAGCGGACGGGGGCCGGGAGGGGGGCGAACGCCTCCATCTAAAAGCACAGTGGTTTTCGCCTCCCCAGCCTGTCTCTCTTTGCTTCCCGTTGGCTGGGGGGGTTAATACGTCTCCAGCGGGGATTTCGTTTGTTCAATCCAGTTTATGAAACTTGTGCCAAACTCAGCAACTTTTGGGGTGGCCAGAGGGGCTGGGGGGCGTCTGTTTTCAGCAGAGGTGGGGGTTGTTTTTTTCTGGAGGGGCGTCCTTTTTTTTCTGGCACGAGTTGGCTGGGCCTGGTGCCATCTGCCCCGGAGCTGAATTCAGCTGCTTTTCCCGCATCCCGACGGCACGCTCCCGACCGACCCCCCCCACCCCCGGCCATGGCCTTATGCTGGTGCTGGTGCCAAACGACGCTCACTGCCCCCCCTTCCGCTCTTGCACACCCAGCGGTCCTGTCTTTGTCCGGACACGGCACTCGTTCAGTTTGGAAATCCAAGATGGCCACCCAGGTGGTGAAATCCAAGATGGCCACCAATAGGGCCCAAATCCCAGAGGGTCACCATAATGGTGAAATCCAAGACGGCTGCCCAGGCAGTGAAATCCAAGATGGCCGCCAATGGGGCCCAAACCCCAGAGGGTCACCAGTTTGGTGAAATCCAAGATGGCCATCAAGGGGGGGTCGAACCCCAGAGGGCTGCCAGGGTGGTGAAATACAAGATGGCTGCCCGGGCGGTGAAATCCAAGATGGCCACCAATGAGGCCCAAACCCCAGAGGGTCGCCAGTGTGGTGAAATCCAAGATGGCTGCCCGGGTGATGAAATCCAAGATGGCCACCGAGGGGGTTGAACCCCAGAGGGCCGCCAGGGTGGTGCAATCCAAGATGGCCACCGATGGGGCCCAAACCCTAGAGGGCCACCAGTGTGGTGAATTCCAAGATGGCTGCCCGTGGGCTGAAATCCAAGATGGCTCCCACTGCGGTGAAATCCAAGTTGGCCACCAGTGTGCCAAAATCCAAGATGGTGGCGTGGGCGGTGCAATCCAAGATGGCCGCCTGGACGGTAAAATCTAAGACGGGCCGCTTGTACACTGCAATCAAAGACGGGGGCCCTGTTTCTCAAACCCAAGATGGCCGAGACCGGGCAGTGTTCTGAATTCCAAGATGGCCGCCTATGAGGGACTTCCTTTCCCTAACTCCAAGATGGCTGCTGGTGGGGAGGGGGCCCTTCCTGAGCAAACAGCCAACCCGGCTGCCCACGGCGCGTTTCTGGCCAGCCGTGGGCCCCGCGGCTCCCTCAAAAGCCAGTCCAGCCCCCCGTGGGCCGTCCTTGGTCTACCATCAAAGATGGCCACCGGTGGGCTCTTGTCATTCTCATGTTCAACATGGCCACGGGGGGGGCCCTTTCCCTGGCCGGCCGTCATGATGGCCACTGCCCCAGCCCTTCGCCCGGCCTACCATCAAGATGGCTACCACGGCAACCCCTTCCCCGGCCTACTGCCAAGATGGCCGCCCTCCACAGCCTACAACCAAGATGGCTTCCAGGAACGCTAACCCCTCCGCCCCTCGCCAGGGCCCCCCGACGAGGAATCAGAGAGTGTCTATTTTTATTCCTGAGACTCCAGGGAGGAGGAACTATTTTGGGGGGACGCCCCCGGCCCCCTCCGCTCCGCCAGCAAGAGACCCCGAGACTTTGGACCCCCCCCGCCCCAGGATCGAGGGAGACGAGAGACACGACAAAGGGACCTTTTTTTGTTTGTTTTGCAGGGACTGTACGGTTTGTGTCTCTGCCCCGCCCCCCCAGCACGGACCGTGGGGGGGCGGAGCTGTGGGGCGCGGGGGCGGAGCTGTGGGGCGCAGGGAGCTGTACACATTTTTAAAACATTGCAAGAAATGAAACTTATTGTAAATATAAAACCAAAAAAGTTTAACCGACTCGGCTTGCGGTGACCCCACCCCACCAGGGCCCCCCACCTCCCTCGGGGTCCCCCACTTCCCAGCCACCCTCCCCTGCCCCCCCAAAGACCCCACTTCCCAGCCATCCTCACCTGTCCCACTGGGGCCCCCCAACTCCCTTGGGGTCCCCCAAGTCCTGGACATCCTTCCCGGCCCACCCCGGGTACCCCACCTCCCAGCCACCCTCTCGCATCCCCACCGGGGCCCCCACCTCCTTTGGGGTCCCCCAACTCCCTGCCACCTTCCCGTGCCCCCCAAAGTCCCCAGCCTCCCAGACACCCCCTCGCCCCCCCCCTCCCAGCACTGCCACCTCCCAGCCATCCTTACCTCCCCCCCTGGACCCCCACTTACCAACCCCTCTCCCCCACCTCCCACTGCTCCTCTCCCCAACCCCACCCTCCCATTCCCTCCTTCCCTTCATCTCCTCCCCAACCCACTGCCCCAGTCCCACAGCTTTCCTTGACCCCCGTCTCCTCCTTACCCCCCCACCGCTATTGTCACCCCAAGACTGAGATCTGAAAGTGATTGGGGGTCACAGCCAGGGCCCCTACCCCCAACCCACAACACCGGGGACTGGCTGGCTCAGGGGGGCTGGGAATGGGGCATGTCTCCTCTAGGGGGCACATCATACTGGACTTGGAGGCCCATGGGCTGGAGTCTCACTGTCCCCCACTTCTGGGGAGGAAGGGGAGGCGGGGACTCATCCATTTCAGCAAGACACCTCTGAGGTTTGCTGGGCTCCTTGGGTGGGGGTGGGGGACAGACCCAGGACCCCCCCCCCCCGCCCTGTTCTCCCCTAAAATCAGCTGATCTGCCTCCTACAGGAAGAGGAAAGGGAGGGGAGTTACAGTAACACAGAACCCAGGAGTCCTGCCTCCCGCCACCGCCCTGCTCTAACCACTAGACCCCACTCCCCTCCTGGACCCGGGAAAAGAACCCAGGAGTCCTAGCTCCCAGCCACCCTGCTCCAACCCACCAGCCCCCACTCCCCTCCCTGAGCCGGGGAGAGAACCCAGGAGTCCTGGCTCCCAGCCCCCCTGCTATAACCCACCAGCCCCCACTCCCCTCCCCGAGCCGGGAGAGAACCCAGGAGTCCTGGCTCCCAGCCCCCCCTTCTCTAACCCACCAGCCCCCGCTCCCCTCCCAGAAACGGGGAGAGGACCCAGGAGTCCTGGCTCCCAGCCTTCCCCCTTGCTGGGGCAATTCCTAGCTACTCCAGTCCAAGCCTCTCCCAGCAGGGGGTGCTGTGTGTTTGGGGGGGCACGGGAATCCAGGATGCTTCTCCCCCCACCCCGGCTCCCCCCGACTCCCCCCCACATCACTGCAAGGAGCTGCAGAGCTCGGCGCTGACCTAGATATTTCTGCCAACCGTGCAAGATCCCGGTGCTGACGATGCAGCAGCAGGAGGGAGAGACGCCAACTGGGGGAGTGGAGGGGCGCTGGGGGGGGAGGGAGCGGGGCGGGGGGGCTCAGCACGGGTCACTCTCCCCTGGCAGGCGGGGCTGGCCCTGGGGCGGCGCTCGGGGGCGCTGGGGGGCAGGGGGCAGCACAGGGCACGGGCTCATCTCACAGATGCTCCAGCCCAGAAGCAGCTGCATTTCATTCCTTGCTCGAAATTCTGGCTGACACATCCCAACCCACAGCTCGGCGCTGGGCTGGCAGGGGGCTGCGGGGCGGGAGTGAGGGGCACCGGCAGGGCTTGGGGGGCAGGGGGCTGTGGGTCAGGAGTGGGGGGCACCAGCAGGGCTGGGGGGCAGGGGGCTGCGGGTCGGGAGTGGGGGGCACCAGCAGGGCAGGGGGCTGGGGGTCAGGAGTGAGGGGCACCGGCAGAGCTGGGGGGGGCAGAGCTGGGCTAGCAGGGGCTGCGGGTCGGGAGTGGGGGGCACCAGCAGGGCCGGGGGGGCAGGGAGCTGCGGGTCAGGAGTGGGTGGCACCGGCAGGGCTGGGGGCTGCGGGTCGGGAGTGGGGGGTCACTGGCAGGGCTGGGGGGGCAGGGAGCTGTGGGTCAGGAGTGGGGGGCACCGGCAGGGCTAGGGGGGCAGGGGGCTGCGGGACAGGAGTGAGGGGCACCGGCAGGGCTGGGGGGACAGGGGGCTGCAGGTCAGGAGTGGGGGGCACCAGCAGGGCTGGGGGCTGCGGGTCGGGATTGGGGGGCACCAGCAGGGCTGGGGGGTGCGGGTCGGGAGTGGGGGGCACCAGCAGGGCTGGGGGGTGCGGGGCGGGAGTGCGGGGCATCAGCAGGGCTGGGGGGGCAGAGGTGGGCTAGCAGGGGCTGCGGGTGGGGAGTGGGGGGCACTGGCAGGGCTGGGGGGTGCGGGGCGGGAGTGCGGGGCACCGACAGAGCTCGGGGGGGCAGAGGTGGGCTAGCAGGGGCTGCGGGTGGGGAGTGGGGGGCACCAGCAGGGCAGCGGGGGCAGGGGGCTGCGGGTCAGGAGTGGGGGGCACTGGCAGGGCTGGGGGGGGCAGGAGGCTGCGGGTCAGGAGTGGGGGGCACTGGCAGGGCTGGGGGGTGCGGGGGTTGCTATAAATAGCCGCCTGCCCCCAGTCACATGGAGCCGCCTGCGCGAATCCCAGCTGAAGGGGGCGGGGGGGATTCGGGGGGGGGGGGGTTGGCGGAGGTAACCATGGCAACACTGCGCTGCACGAGCTCACCCTGCATTGAGCAGAAACAGAAGGGGGGGGCTGGGAGCCCGGGGCTGGATGCGGCCACCTCTGGGGCGGGGCGCGTCGCTCCCTCCTCGCCCTGCCTCACACCCGGTTTCCTTCTAGCTTCACTCCAGCGCGCCCCGGTTCCCAGGGCCCTGGGGCCCCGGCTCGGCAGCTTCCAGCCCTCGCTCCAGCCACTGCACCCCGCCCCCGGGGGGGTTCCCCTGCGCCCCTCGCTCCTCCCCCACCCGGGTTCTCTCCCCGGGTCTGGAGAGGAGTGTGGGGGGCGGGTGGGTTAGGGCAGGGGGGGCTGGGAGCCAGGACTCCTGGGTTCTCTCCCCGGGTCTGGAGAGGAGTGGGGGGCGGGTGGGTTAGAGCAGGGGGGGCTGGGGGCCAGGGGATCCTGTAGGATCCCCGAGCCCTCTGGTGGCAAATCCCTGGAGCGTCTCGTGCATTGTGGGACACCCCTGCCCCCCATCTCCTGCAGGGTGAGACGTCGGGCCCCTTCCCCGCCCCCCTGGGGCCGGCTGGACGCTCAGACACATCGAGACCAGCAGGGGGCAGCCAGTGCCCGCCCTGCCCGCGTGTCACAATGGCGGCTCTGCCTCCCCCTCCAGGATGCCCCGGGAACTGCATCACAATGTTCCAGCCCGGGGCCCCCCGCGGTCCCGGTCAGCTCTGCCTGCAGGGTGGGGGGCAGGGATGCAGGGCCCCTCTCGCAGGCTCCCGGCCCCACCCCCTCTCCGATGGGGGAGACCCCCTGCCCCGGGTGCCCCATCTCCGGCCCCTGCTGCCTGGACGTTCAGGACACGATCATCCTCCTGGTGGCGCTCACCCTGCTGGTGCAGGTCGTCCTGAAGATCGTGATGGTGGTGGGTGCCGCTAGGGGGCGCTGGGGGGCAGGGCGGGGGGCTCGGCAGGGGGCGCTCTCCCCCGGCAGGCGGGGCTGGCCCCAGGGCGGCGCTAGGGGGCGCGGTGGGGCAGGGAGCGCGGCGGGGGGCTCGGCAGGGGGCGCTCTCCCCCGGCAGGCGGGGCTGGCCCCAGGGCGGCGCTAGGGGGCGCGGTGGGGCAGGGAGCGGGGCGGGGGAGATGGTTGTCGCTGCTCCACCCCAGAAGCGGCTGCATTTGCCCCGCTCAGCCCTTCCCCTGCTCCGCTCCCCAGATCTGCCGCCAGCTCTGGAGGCTGCTCACGGGGCTTGGAGGCATTTTGGTGCCCAAGGGTAAGTTGGGGAGCAGGGGGGAGGGGCGGTTCTGTGATCGGGGGGGTGAGAGCTGGGAGGAGCAAGGGGGGGACTAGACTGGGGGCGGGCCCTGCTAACCTCCTGCGCCCCACAGGGAAGGGACTCGGGTGTGGGTCCAACTCATCCCTGGCTTGCTGCTTCCCCATTCAGCCCTTTCTTTCTTTCTCCTTAATCCATTCTTTCTTTCTATCTTTCTTTGTTTCTTTCTCACTCATTTCTTTCTTTCTTTTCTCATTTCTTTCTTTCTCATCAATCCTTTCTTTCGTTCTTTTCTCACTCATTTCTTTCTTTCTTTCTTATTTAATCCATTTCTTTCTTTCTTTCTTTCTTTGTTTTCTCACTCATTTCTTTCTTTCTTTCTTATTTAATCCATTTCTTTCTTTCTTTCTTTCTTTGTTTTCTCACTCATTTCTTTCTTTCTTTTTCTTTCTCATCAATCCTTTCTTTCTTTTCTCACTCATTTCGTTCTTTCTTTCGTATTAATCCATTCTTTCTTTCTATCTTTCTTTGTTTTCTCACTCATTTCTTTCTTTCTTTCTTTCTTTCTTTCTTTCTATCTTTCTTTCTTTCTTTGTTTTCTCACTCATTTCTTTTTCTTTCTTTCTTCCTTTCTTTCTTTCTTATTAATCCATTCTTTCTTTCTTTCTCACTCATTTTTCTTTCTTTCTCACTCATTTCTTTCTTTCTTTCTTTCTTTCTTTCTTTCTCACTCATTTCTTTCTTTCTTTCTTTCTTTCTTTCTTTCTTTCTCACTCATTTCTTTCTTTCTTTCTTTCTTTTTCTCACTCATTTCTTTCTTGCTCATTACTTCTTTCTTTCTTTCTTTCTTTCTCACCCTCACAGCACCCCCATCCCCGCTGCCCGACGCCACCATCCGGAAGCCCCGCTGCCCGACGCACGACCCGAGCCCCATCTCTCCCGGTGACCGGCGCTCCCCTCCCTGGGAGCTGCCCCTGCCTTGGCTCTGCCCCTGGAAACCTGTGCGGCTCACCATGGACGTCAACCTGCACCAGGACCCACCCCAGCACGACCGTGAGCCCCCCCGGGGCCGCCCCGACGCCCTGGGGCCCTACCATAACTGCACCTGCCCCCAGGCCGCGTCGGCCCCCTCTGCCCTGCCCCGCAATGCCAGCCGCCCCAAGCCACGCCCGGCCACCATCTCCCGCGGCACGGACGCCCGCCCGGTGCCCGGGCTCCGGTTCCACCCCACCAGCCGGGAGGAGCTGGCCTTGTCGGGGGCCAAATCCCAGCGCCAGCGGCCCACCAAGGTCTACATCTACCCGGTCCACCCGGAGACGCCTCCTGGCAGTCGCGACCCATCGCCCGGGCGCCGGGAGCTGCGCTGGCAGGATAGTGCGGGGAGGCCAGCAGGGGGCGCCAGGCAGAGCCGGGACCCAGCCACCGACACGACCGAGGAGGGGGCGGCGGAGAAGCCGGCGCTACCCGGTGGCCACGCCCGGTATTTCAAAGTGCAGGAGCCTTCCATGCAGGACTGGGTCTACCGGCCCATCAAGGAGCCCCAGTGGAACTGGAACCAAGTGGGCTAAAGTGGGGAGCCTGCTCTCCCCCCCGCCCCAGCTTGGAAAATAAAGAGTAAAGCCACATAGCATTGGTGGGTGCCTGGCCCAGCCCCCACTCTAACCACTCAAACCCACTCCCCTCCCAGAGCCGGGGAGAGAACCCAGGAGTCCTGGCTCCCAGCACCCCTGCTCTAACCCACCAGTCCGCACTCCCCTCCCAGAGCTGGGAGAGAACCCAGGAGTCCTGCCTGCAAATCTCATGCCACTGGGATGAATGGGCACTCACAAATCAAGCCACCATGGGAATGTACGAGGAGGGGGGATGGGGGCTGTGACATCAGCGAGCAGTGTCTTCAGGGTTGGGGGGAGATACCAAAGAACTACAGCTCCCAGCATGCTTTGCGGGATGGTTTTTCTCCTGAAGAAACTACAGCTCCCAGGTTGCCTATAGCTCAGAATTGCCTCTGGTTTCAGTGTTTCATTTTAATGCACATGGGGCCCCGCAAAATGTTTTCTTCCCAAAGGGACCCTACAGTGATACCGATGGGGGCCGATGGCCGGCTGGCGGCTGAGACGGGGACCTACACTTCCAAGAGTGCACTGGGCAAGGGATAGTGGCAGGACTACAATCCCCAGGAGGCAATGGGGGTATTGACAGGATTACAGTTCTCAGGGTGCAGTCAGGGTATTCGCAGGACTACAATTCCCAGGGTGCACTGGGGTTACTGGCAGGACCACAATTCCCAGGGTGCATGGGGGAGTGGCAGGACTACAATTCCCAGGGTGCACTGGGGTAATGGCAGGACTACAATTCCCAGGGTGCACTGGGGTAATGGCAGGACTACAATTCGCAGGGTGCATGGGGGAAGTGGCAGGACTACAATTCCCAGGGCGCATTGGGGGAGCAGCAGGACTACAATTCCCAGGGTGCATTGTGGGTATTGGCAGGACGACAATTCCCAGGGTACATGGGGGGGTATTGGCAGGACTCCAGTTCCCAGGGAACATTGTGGGGTATTGGCAGTACTACAGTTCCCAGGATGCATTGCGGGGTATTGGCAGGACTACAATCCCCAGGGGCCAGTGGGGCTCGCCCTGCTAGGGGCGGGGGTGGCTGCTCCCAGGTGAGCTCCCTCCGCCAGGTGTGTGATTCCCCGCCCCGCCCGGCGCGGGCTGCAGGGAGGGGGCCTCTGTTCCCCACACCTGGCTGGGGGCGGGGCTTTACCTGGCTGGGGGCGGGGCTTGGCGCACCTGGGAGCCAGCCCGGCTAAGGAAGGAAGCCGAAGACAGACGTGTCGCACCCACCTGGGGGGGGCAAAGCTGGGCCCCCGGGCTCCTCCCGCAGGGGCTGGACCCATGTGTGAGCCCCCGAAACCCCCCCCACCTCCCCGCCCTCAGGTGGGACCCAGGCGTCCGGCGCCAGCCACGCGTGTAGCTGGGAGGTAAAGACTCCAGCTCCACCAGTGCCCCCCACTCCCGACCCGCAGCCCCCCCCAGCCCCGCCCCGCCGGTGCCCACCCAGCCCAGCCCAGCCAGCGCCCCCCACTCCCGACCCGCAGCCCCCCCCAGCCCTGCCCCGCCGGCGTCCCCCACTCCCGACCCGCAGCCCCCCCAGCCCTGCCCCGCCGGCGTCCCCCACTTCCGACCCGCAGCCCCCCCAGCCCTGCCCCATCGGTGCCCCCCCACTCCTGACCCGCAGCCCCAGCCCTGCCCATCGGTGCCCCCCACTCTGACCCGCAGCCCCCCCCAGCCCCGCCCCGCGGCATCCTCCACTCCCGACCTGCAGCCCCCCAGACCTGCCCACACCGGGCCCCCCACTCCAGACCCGCAGCCCCCCCCAGCCTGCCGCTGCGTCCCTTATCCCGACCCACAGCCCCCCCAGCCCACCCACGCCGGCGTCCCCACTCCCGACCCGCAGCCCCCCCAGCCCTGCCCGCCGGGATCCTCCACGCCGACCCGCAGCACCCCCAGCCCTGCCCTCCGGCATCCCCCCACTCCGACCCAGCAGCCCCCCCAGCCCTGCCCTCCGGCATCCCCCACTCCTGACCCGCAGTCCCCCCCCAGCCCAGCCCCGCCGCGTCCCCCATCCCGACCAAGCCCCCCCCCAGCCCAGCCCGCCGGCAATCCCCACTCCCCGACCCGCAGTCCCCCCCAGCCCCGCCCCTGTCGCGTGTCCCCCACTCCCGACCGCAGCCCCCCCCCAGCCCCGCTCACGGCGTCCCCCCCACTCCCGACCCGCAAAACCCCCTGCCCCAACACCACTGGCGCCCCACCACTCCCGACCCGCAGCCCCCCAGCCCAGCCCAGTCCAGTGCCACACTCCACCCGCAGCCCTCCCCAGCCCCGCTGGTGCCCCTCGCTCCCGGCCTTAATCCCCCTGCTGTCCAGCCTGCCCCCTGCATCTGCCGGTGCCCTCATTCCCAGTGCAGGGGAGGGGGTCTGAGAAAGCTGGGAGGAGGGGAGTGTGGGGTGGGCCGTGCTTTTGGGGCCTGGACCACAGGGAGGGGCTGACTGGGACAGCAGGTCGGGGAAGGGGGCTGTGGCCAGGGGATAGCTACTGAGGAGGGGTTCGTGGCGGGGGATGACCTTGCTAATGACCATGGGGGGCGACTATGGGCGTAGAAGAGAGAGCAGATTACAGGGGTGGGGATGGGGTCAGGATATGGGGTTGGGTGGGGATGGGGTCAGGAGACAGGGGAAGGGCAGGTTATGGAGGAGCGCCTTTGCCCGGGTGCAGATGGAGGGTGGGGGCCTAGGTGGGGGGCAGGTTAGGGGGGGGAAGGGCAGTTTGGGGGGGGTCCAGTCTAGGGGTGCAATGGGAGAGAAAGGTGGGGGACCTCCTCTTACCCCTTCCCCTTGTCCCCTGCCCGTGCAGGGTCATGACTCCCCAGAGGGGAGCGCTGCCCCCCGCCGGCCCAGCCCTCACAGACCTGGATTCCACTCGGGGGCCCGGATCGCTGAACTCAACCAGCGTCCAGGAGCTTGAGCAAACGGACAGCACGGGCCCGGCGTCCGGGCCACCCAAGAGCTGGGGGTGCTCAAGGACTTTGTGTTCTCCTGCTGGTGAGTGCTGGGAGCCCGGACGCTGGGTTCTCTCCATGGCTCTGGGAGGGGCGTGGGGGCTGGTGGGTTAGAGCAGGCGGGGGGCTGGGAGCCAGGACTCCTGGGTTCTCTCCTCGGCTCTGGGAGAGGCGTGGGGGTTGGGGTAGAGCAGGGGGGCATGGGAGCCAGGACTCCTGGGTTCTCTCCTCAGCTCTGGGAGGGGCGTGGGGGCTGGTGGGTTAGAGCGGGCGGGGACTGGGAGCCAGGGACTCCCGGGTTTCTCCTGGCTCTGGGAGGGGAGTGGGGGTGGTGGTAGAGCAGGAGGGGCTCGGAGCCAGGACTCCTGGGTTCTCTCCCCGACTCTAGGGAGGAAAGTGGGGGCTGGTGGGTTAGAGCGGTGGGGCTGGGAGCTAGGATTCCTGGGTTCCTTTTTTCCTAGCCCCCATCCTTTCTCCGCCAGGTCTGGGCAGCAGCTGGACGGGAGGCTCCCGTTGGCAACGGACCTCCTCCTCTCGGGAGCCCGCAGGGCACGGGATGTGGACCCAGGCTGTCCTGGGTGCTCGACCGGGGACCGCCTACGACGCTGACTACACTCCTGGTGCCGTCCTCCAGGCCCGCGGCTGCCCCCACCCTGGACATGCGCCAGTGCCCGGGGGCCACACATGGCTGGCGCTAGCCCCCTCGGGCCCGAGGCTTGCCACCGCGGGGCCGACTGCTGCATCACACGGCAGCGGGCTACCTGGCCCCAGGCCTGGTCTCGGCCTGGTTTCCCATGCTGTGCGCCGTGGCCAAACCGGGCCCGGGCCGCCCCGCACCAAAGGGGGGCCAGCGGTGGATGCGGCGGTGGCGGCCACGGTGCATCGTCACCCTGCTCCGGAGCCATGGTGCGGTGCGGGCGTACGAGTGGTGCCCGTGGTGGCTTTCCAGGGGTGGCCGGCGGCGGCCCAGGAGTGGCTGGGCCGCAGCCATTTCTGGGACGGCAGCTGAGGGAGGAGGATGTGGCCGGGGGCTTACCTCCTGCCCAGCTCCGGCCTGGCTGGACGTGAGGCCTCGGGCCCGGTGGAGGCTTCGCCCACTGGACGTGAGGCTTCGGGCCGGTGGAGGCCTCGGGCCCGGCTTTGCGTGAGGCCTCGGGCCCGGCTTTGCGTGAGGCTTCGGGCCCGGTGGAGGCCTCGGGCCCGGCTTGGCGTGAGGCTTTGGGCCCGATGGAGGCCTCGGGCCCGGCTTTGCGTGAGGCCTCGGGCCCGGCTTTGCGTGAGGCCTCGGGCCCGGCTTTGCGTGAGGCTTCGGGCCCGGTGGAGGCCTCGGCCCGGCTTTGCGTGAGGCTTCGGCCCGATGGAGGCCTCGGCCCGGTTTGCGTGAGGCTTCGGGCCCGATGGAGGCCTCGGGCCCGGCTTTGCGTGAGGCTTCGGGCCCGGTGGAGGCCTCGGGCCCAGCTTGGCGTGAGGCTTCGGGCCCGGCTTTGCGTGAGGCCTCGGGCCCGGCTTTGCGTGAGGCCTCGGGCCCGGCTTTGCGTGAGGCCTCGAGCCCAGCTGGACGTGAGGCCTCGGGCCGGTGAGGCCCGGGCCCGGCTTGGAGTGAGGCCTCGGGCCGGTGGAGGCCTCGGGCCCGGCTTGGCGTGAGGCTCGGGCCGGTGGAGGCCTCGGGCCGGCTTGGCGGAGGCCTCGGGCCCGTGGAGGCCTCGGGCCCGGCTGGCGTGAGGCCTCGGGCCCGGGGAGGCCTCGGGCCCGGCTTGGCGTGAGGCCTTGGGGCCCGTGGAGGCCGCGGCCCGGCTTGCGTGTCCTTCTCCCGGAGCGAGCCTTCTCAAGAAGGCCGTGCCGCCCCCGCTGCTCCAGGCCTACCGGGCCGCCCGGGCCGCCCTCGGCGGGGCCTGGGGCAGGCGGGTGGGGCCCTACCACCTCTGGACCCTGGCGCTCTGGGCCTGCGAGCGCTTGCCCGCCCGCTACCTGGGCCGGGAGGAGAACGCCGCCATTGCCTGCTGGGCCTGCGGATGACATGGTCGCCGGCCTCGGGGCTGGGCCGGTCCCATACTTCCTGCCCGGCTGCGACCGGCTGGCGGGGGTCCTGGAGCCGGGCTTGGCCCGAGCGGTGGCTGCCGTTAGGGGGGACCCAGCGGGGCACCTGCGGCAAGCGGTGGAGAGGGTCAAGACGGCCACCAAGTTGGGCAGGGGGCTGGACGCGGGGGCCAGGCTGAGGATAGGGGTGGGGAGTCAATCATCTCCTCTGCTCTGGGAGGGGAGTGGGTCGAGTGGTTAGAGCAGGGAGGCTGGGAGCCAGGACTCCTGGGTTCTCTCCTTGCTCTGGGAGGGGACCGGGGAAGCAGGTCTGGGAGCCAGGACTCCTGGGTTCTCTGATTCCCACTCTCTCGGGGTTGGAGGTTGCCTGGCTCCTCCTGTCATGAAACTCCCAAGTTTTCCAGACAGCTCAGGCTACTAAGATTTATCGTGGGCTACTGATTTTTTTTATTTTTGGTGCCATTTAAATATGCCCGAAAACAGTCGGAATTGGGGGGAGAGGGGAACTGATCCAAGAGAACCCCAATGAAGGTATTGTCGGGGGCCTTTGGATCTATTGGATTGCAGGGGTGAAAGCATTTTTGGGTGAGTATCAGACCAGGGGGGTCTTGTAACACAGGAGAGCTGTCCGATGGGGGAACCTCAATATTTGCGGGGGCTGGCATGGGAAATCAGATGGGGGAACCCCAGAATTATAGGGGGTTAGATGCATTCAGTTCTTTTCAGTGGCGCTGTGAGCCCAAAATACTAGCTGGGGTGTTTCCGCTGAGAGTTTGATCCCGTTTTATGGGGGAGCGTTGGGTACCCATGGGCAGTGAACCCCCAAATGAGGTGCTATTGAATCTTTCCACTGGGCCCCCAAAATCAGTACTGTGGAGGTGAACAGCTGGGCTGTGCCCCTGAAAAGTTAGGGTTCTCTGGAGTTAGCAGCATAGGCTAGGCTGCAGTCCGGTCAAGTGCCCCCGTTAAATGTGGGGCCCGGAGCGATTTGTGTAGAAGGGGGCTTGCGGGAAGATGAGTGATTTCCGGGTAGTTCTTCGTCCCTCTGTCGTTTTGGGGGACAGCAGGTGTGTTGTCTCTGATGGAAGGGATGGGCGATCGGTGGGGGGGTATCTCTGGGAATTGGGGTGCCAGCTGCGTCTGCACATGGACCCCCCCGGCCTGCGCGGGAACGAGATGTCCTTTTTTTTGTAGATAATAAAAAGTAAGTTCAAAGGCACTGGTGGGTCGGTGTGTTACACTGCCCCCTGCGGGGTGTGGGGGGGCAGGGCTGGGCTACCAGGGGCTGCAGGTCGGGAGTGAGGGGCACCGCCAGAGCCCCCGAGTCTCCCACTACCCATGAGCCCAGCACCCATAGCCTGGCAATCAGGGTGAAGACGGGGGGGTAGATTATGACCTGATCCGCTTATAGCTTCCGGCCTTGATCCTCTTCGGCTTGGCAAATGAAGTGGCCGAATTTGCATATGCAGAGCGGGATACAAATTATCTCCGGTTTCAAGACAGAGCCCAGAAAAGTCGGTTTCAAGGCTCCCCCTCCTCCCCCAACTGACGGGCCTGGCAGGAGAGTCTCTGCCTCCCTCCTCCCCACCCCCGAGGTGGGCAGCGTGTCGAGGAGTCATAATCCTCAATCGCCACTTTTCACCCACAATCGCTAAAGCCTGTCGGGATTTTCTTCGGAAAGTCGGGGCTCTGAACCCTGGCGTCCGGGTAGAATCGCCCACTGGGGGTGGCACCACCCCTCCTCCTGAAATCCCAGGCCCGGTTCCGCTTCGATTCCTGTACTTGGCAAAGATCGCTGTTAAACAGTGCCCCAGAGGTGGCCGCATCTCCATGCCGGGCGAGGAGTCCCCGTGTCACCCGCCGCCCTGCCCCAGAGGTGGCTGCATCTCAGGCTGTCTGTGGTGACAAGGCAGGGTTGTGTGTCATTTCCCAGCAGCAATCCAGCCCCAGACACCCCCAGTGGGACAGTTAACCCCGTATCTGCCCTCATCGCCACCAGCTTCGGCCACGGGGAGGGATCACCTCTGGGCGGGGCGACTGGTGACCCGGTGACCCCTCGCCCGGCGCCGAGATGCGGCCACCTCTGGGGAGGGGCTAGCTGGTGACCCGGGGGACCCCCTCGTCCGGCGCCGAGATGTGGCCAAATGGCAACAGAGCCCTGGGGGTGCAGAGTGAGGCTGATGAAAATTTGATGCAAGGGGCACGCCCATTGATTGCCCCTGCCCCGGACGCCTGGGTTCTCTCCCCTCGCTCTGGCATGGGGATGTGGGGGCTGGTGGGTTAGGGCAGGGGGTGGCTGGGAGCCAGGACTCCTGGGTTCTCTCCCTGGCTCTGGCAGGGAGTGGGGCTGGTGGGTTAGGGCAGGGGGGGGCTGGGAGCCAGCACTCCTGGGTTCTTTGGCTGCTCTGTGACTCGGTTTCCCCCAGGGGCCACGCCGCCCAGCTGCAACCTCTCGTTCCCCCTTTTCGTCGGGATGTGACACCCCGACTGACACCCCCCCTCCCCAACCGAGGTGGGCTGCCCCCCCGCAAACCCCCCCCCCCGGCGCTGCGCTGCCAGGTCTAAAAATACCGCTGCAAAATGCAACCTTGAGCGGCCCGTCCTAGCAAACCAGCGGAGCGTGCGCCCCCTCCTTCTGCGCCTCCCCATCCCGCTGCCTCCCCTGATCTACCCCTCCCTCAGTTTCCCACCTCCCTCTATTCCTCTTCCCTCCCCCTCTCATGTGCGCCCCCCCCACAGCTCCTTCCCTCCTCCCCCCGTCTTGCCGTGATGCCCTCCACCGACCCGCCCCCCGGCCCCTGGAGCTCCTGCTCAACAAGATACTAGATCCTGCCACAGTGGAGGGGGCTGGGGGGGGCGCGGGGAGCCGGGACTCCTGGGTTCTCCCCCCCGGCTCGGGGAGGGCCTGAGGTCTAGTGGTTAGAGCGGGGGGGGGGGGCTGTGAGCCAGGACTCCTGGGTTCTCTCCCCCGGCTCTGGGAAGGGAGTGGGGGCAGGTGGGTTAGAGCAGGGGGGGCTGGGAGCCAGGACGCCTGGGTTCTCTCCCTGGTTCGGGGGCCAACTCCTGCCAGTAGCGCATGAGCCGCCCCCCCCCTCACTCCCCCCCTTCCCGCCGCCTGGGGGGGGTTTTCCAGCCAGGCAGCAGCCGAGCGAACCCGGCAAATGTCACCCTTCGCCGCTGGGGCTCGAGCGGGGGGGGGGGACGGGGACCGGCATGTGTCACCAGCCATGTCCCCCCCGCTGGCCGCTGGAGCGAGGAGATTTAATGAGCGGGGGAGGAGGAATGGAGGAGGCGAGCGGGTGGGTTGGGGAGGTGCGGGGGGGCTGAATAATTCCCCCCCCCATCTCGCAGCACCACCCATGTGATTGGAGTAAAACTTTCGGGGGGGGACTGTCAGATGCTCCCTGCTTCAGCCCCCCACCCGCCCAGGTCACCTTTGGGGTACTTTCTGAGATGGGCCCCCTGGCCCTGCTCTAAGCCCCAGGGTCCCCTTGGAGCGAGCGACCCCCCCCCCCGTCACAGCCCACAGCTCCCATCGCAAAGAGCCATCTGGGCTAGCAGGGGGCTGTGGGTCGGGAGTGGGGGGCACCGGCAGGGCTGGGGGGGGCAGGGCTGAGCTAGCAGGGGGCTCGGGTCGGGAGTGGGGGTCACCGGCAGGGCTGGGGGGGCAGGGCTGTGTTAGCAGGGGGCTGCGGGTCGGGAGGGAGGGGCTTCCGGCAGAGCTGGGGGAGCCCAGGGCTGGGTTAGCACCTCAGCCCCTCTCAATCCTGTCTTCTTCAAGGCAGGACAAATACCCCAAATATGAGCAGGTGGAAAAGGTTTGTGGGTAACTGGCTTCCGATCCTACATTGCAGGGGAGCTCAGGGATTCCCCCACCCCCGAAATTCCTCTGCTAAACTGTTTGGGTGCATTGGCTATTTTTTTGTGAGGTGAATGCAACTCCCCAAAACCCTGGAGCTCCCCCTTCCTGCTTCCTAGAGCAGGGGGAACTCCAATCATTCTACTTGCCATTTCCTGCTGAACTGGGGGAGCAGGGAGCCATGGCTGTTTGGGGGTCCCCTATCACCCTGCTTCAGGACACCCCTTTCCTGTCTCATCTCTGTGGGGAGGCCACAGGGGGTCCACTGGCCTGCAGCCAGCCTGGGGGGGTCAAGCGGCCCCCTCTTCTAGACTGGGAACTGAGATAGCTTTGAGGGGGAGAAAGGGGGCACCCCAATCCTGACTAGACTAGAGGAGGGGATCCTCCAATACTAGGGTGGTGGGAAGGTGGTCCCCCAATACTGAGCTAGACTAGGGAGGGATCCCAATACTAGGTGGGTGGGAAGTGGGTCCCCCAATACTGAGCTAGCTTTGAGGGGGAAGACCAGGGGGTCCCCAGGACTCAGCTAGACTAGGGGATGGGGCCCCCCAATGCTAAACTGGTCTGGGGGGGCCCTGGAATTGAGCCATTCTTTGGGGGCAGGCAAAGCATGGGGAATTCCCCTCCGGCCCCCTCCAGCTCTAGGTTCCCCAAGTGTGGGCGGGGGGGGGACCCACAGGTTCCCGTTTGACATTGTGTGTGTATGGTTTGTGCTTGTTTTCTTTCTCCATCCCTTTCTCTCTCTCTCCATCCCTGCCCTTCTCCCATCCCTCCCCTCCCGCTTCGCCGCTTCTCCACACACACAGCCATCCACGAATTAACCTCGCCGGCTGAAGGACAACCGGGATTGTGTAGTGCGCTGTGGTGTGTGTGTGTGTGTGTGTGTGTGTGTCTGGGGGGGGGCACCCACCATCCCCCTTCCTCCGCAGCCTGGCGGAGGGAGGAATAAAAGAAGTTCGATTTCCAGGAATCTCGCCCTGTCTTTCTCTCTACCAGCTCGTTAATTTCTGGTGCCAACCCAGCTCCGGGGCGGTGCGTGATTTTCGGAGCCCGAGTCCGCGCTAATTTCTCTTGGCTGCCTTGCGCCACACTCCTGGAAATATCCCGGAGGCTGCGGGGTGGGAGTGGGGGGGCAGCAGGTTTGGACGGCAGGAGATGGGGCTGCCCCCAAATCCGGACCGCCGGTCGCTTTGGAAGGGAATCGATTTTGCCAAGGCCAAGCGGCATTCTGTTCTCTCGTCCTCGCTGGAGTCCGGACCTTGACTGTACCTTGAGCAAGAAATTTGCACCGGGACCAAAAAAGAAGTGACTACCACTGGTTGGGGCAGGGAGGCGGGGAGACGCTTGGATTTATTACACGCTCCGTGTCCCCCCCATCCCCGGTCTTCCCGCACGCGCTCGGCCAATCTGCTGGAAAGGGGAGAAAGAACCAGCGACCCGGGGGCTAAATTCGCCCCTAGCAGATTAACCTAGGTGGAGAGAGGGGGGGTGGGTATAACCCCCCTCCCATGGCTTGGCTCTTCCAGGGATGAGCACGGCGTGAAACTCCGAGCGGGGCACCGGCCAGTGGGGGACCATGGCGGCCCTGGCCAGCTCCTTGATCCGGCAGAAACGGGAGATCCGGGAACCCGTCGCCAGCCGGCCCGTGGCGCCCAGAGGAAGGTCTGTCCCGTGGCACCAAGTCCCTCTGCCAGAAGCAGCTGCTGATTTTAATCTCCAAGTCCGGCTCTGCGGTGGGCGGAAAGGCCGGCTGGAAAAAACACCCGGTGAGTGATATCCAGGGGTGGGGGGGCCCTATAGCACTGTAATGGCCTGGTGCCAATGGTGGGGGTGCAGTACAATGCCTGGGATATCTCCTGCTGCCCAAGCTGCAAGACCTGGTGCTAATAGCAGGGGGCGCTGTGACAGGTCGAGCATGCAATATGCTGCATATAGGACCATCTTTCTGTGCAAGGCCTATGCTAACAGCAGGGGGAGCTGTGACAGGTCGATTGTGCAATATATGGCATATATTGTCCAGCTTTCCTTGCAATTCCGGGTGCCAACGGCAGGGGGCGGTGTAACAGGTCCGATCATGCAATATAATGCATATATTGTCCATTTTTTCCTTGCAATGCCTGGTGCTAACAGCAGGGGGCACTCTGACAGGTCCATCATGCAATATATGGCATATATTGACCGTCTTTGCTTGCAGTGGCACCGTGAACCAATATTATTTATGAACCACTATTCGGGGCGGGGAGGGGGATAAGGGGGGTGTTTTGCCCAGGTTAGAAGTGGAGGAGCTGGAATAGCGTGTGCAGTTGGGGGAGGGACAGAGTAGGTAGGTGGAATGGTCAGTATACGGACTAGTCTGTATCCAAACAGAAGGCCCTTTGCTGGCCAAAAGGTTTGTTGCCCCCCCCCCCCGGGATCAATGTTTCAGAGTAAGAAATACCAGTGAGTGTTCATTTGCAGCTCTGGTGGTGATTATATGGACTGGTCAATATTGGGTAATAATGCCCACCCACACCCCCAAAGAGCACGAAGAGTGCTCTCTTCCTCAGATAAATGAACCCCACTGATTCTTGGGTTTAAAACCACAGTAGGGGCAATATGGACTGGTTCATATAGGACTTTATTGCGCCCCATTGGATGAAACATGTATTGATGTCACGCCATTCCCTCAGAGAGGAACATGCTGTGTGGGGTCGTTGGTTTTCAGTCAAATTGATGTTTTATATGGACTGGTCTATATGGGACTAGAGCGGGCCCCATTCCTCTCTCTGCTACTGCAAGATCAGAGTCAGTGGAGCTCAGGACTCCCCAGCTCTGGGAAGGGAGTGGGGTCTGATGGGAGCAGGGGCTGGGAGCCAGGACGCCTGGGTTCTCTCCCTGGCTCTGGGAGGGGAGTGGAGGCTAATGGTTAGAGCAGGGGGGGCTGGGAGGCAGAACTCCTGGGTTCTCTCCCTAATCCCCTGTTGGTTGAAACCTCCACTGATGAAATCAATGAAATCTATCAGTTTCGGCCGTAATTTGGGTTTCAAACCTGGCAGCGTTTATATGGACCGGTCTGTATGGGGCTTTAGCACCCCCCCTGCTGCCCACAATGCACCGTACTCCTTGGTTAGACCAGTCCCGGGGATTCTCCAGGCAGGGGGGTCGATGAGGGGCAGGAGCTGCTGTGATATTGGGGAACCAGCCCAAGCCCCATCATGGCTGACCAGGATGGGGAGGGGAGAGGGGTCCTGAACCCAAGGGATTGGACCCAGGAGTCCGGGTGGCGGGGACCTAGGGGGCAGCAGTGTAATAAAACCCTCCCGCTCGCTCGCTCTTCTCCTGCCCTTCGGCCTTTCCCTCCATTGCCTCGTTCTTCGTTTCTTTCCCTTTCTTCCCGTCTTCTTTCATTCCCTCTTTCCCAGCCCTTTTCCGGCCTCCCCGCCCTCCACCTGGGTCAAGTTGACCTCATTCACTTTCAGGGCCCGAGGGGAGACTCCCTCCTTCTCCCCCAAATATTTTGGGAGGTTCTCGCTTTCCTGTTGGGAGAGGGGGGCACTGTCCCCCCCCTGAACCCCGTGTCCCCATTCCCCGCCCCCTGAGCCAGCCAGTCGCTGCCCTGAGGCCAGATGGGTGCCGGCACCCTGTAGAGGGCAAAGGTGCAGGGAAGAGTCCATATTGGGACCGTGAGGCCCGGCTTGAATTCCAGAGCCGCCTCCTCCCCCCCACCCATCCCCACCCCATCTCCTGCTGCACCTGCAGCACTTCTCACCCCCCCGCATCTCTGCTTTCCCGCCCTCACCCTCCACTCCCCGCGGTTACTATGAGGCCCCACTGGCCCAGTGCCACCTTGGCCCTGGGCCGGCACCTCATTCTCCTCCCGCGTCCTTGCTGCTGGCAATGGAGGTGTTCGTGGCCACCGGCCAAGCCCCACGTGGTCTGCAGTGACCCTGGAGTCCGGGAGCTGCCCTACCCCTGCCCCAGCACTGCCGCTGCCCCCCACTCCCAACCCGCAGCCCCCTGCTAGCCCAGCCCTGCCCCCCAAGCTCTGCTGGTGCCCCTCACTCCCACCCCGCAGCCCCTGCTTGCCCAACCTGTGGGGTCCCACACCCCGCCTGTAATTTCTATCTCTGGCTGAATCCCATTTGTGGAGCTGGGCAGTGGGAGGCCCAGTGATTTTTCTCCCCCTCTCCCAGCCAATACCCTTTGCACTGCCAGGCAGCGTTGTGCACATTAAAATAAATTAAAGTCATTTACATAAATTTGCATGCATTAAGGGGTGCAGGGCATTGTGGGAGCACAGCTGGATGGGGGAGCAAAGTAGCACAAGGAGCATTTGGGAGCCTGCTGCTATGAAATCAGAGGATGGATCATTATCCAGGAAAATTCACTGCCGGTGCCCCTCACTCCCAACCCGCAGCCCCCTGCTAGCCCAGCCCTGCCCCCCCAGCCCTGTCAGTGCCTCTCACTCCCGACCTGCAGCCCCTGCTAGCCCAGCCCTGCCCCCCCAGCCCTGTCAGTGCCCCCTCACTCCGACCTGCCGCCCCTGCTAGGCCCAGCCCTGCCCCCCCAGCCCTGTCAGTGCCCCTCACCTCCCGACCTCCAGCCCCACAGCTCCTGGGGCAGAGGCCGGGGGTGAGAAGGCCACTGTGGCAGCTGGCTCAAGCGACGCTGGAGGGGTGAGGGGGGCCTGGCGCAGGGCCAGGCACTGGGCGGCCAAGGTGATGCAAGCACTTACCGGAATACAGCGTGGGCCGGGTGCAATCGGGCATCGCTGGGGCGGGGGGGAGAAAAAGAAAGGGGGGGATACACACACACACACACATCACGTGTGCACACAGAGTATGTGAACGGGCCGGGCCCACACAGCAAGCACATGCGGACAGGGTGCACCACACGGAGAACACACGTGGACAAGCGTGCACACACACAACCGGCTACGTTGGAGGATGGCCAGAGCGCTTCCATTAGGCCAGGTGCCAGGATATGCATTATACAAACCCAGCCCATTAAGACATCCCTTCGCGTTTGACTCACTCCAGCGGCCCAGGGGGGTCTCGGGGCCAGGACACCTGGGTTCTCTCCCCAACTCTGGGGAGGGGAATGGGGGCTGGTGGGCTACTGCAGGGGTGCTGGGAGCCAGGACTCCTGGGTCTCTCCCCAGACATGGGACAAGCCATGCCCAATAATCCATGTTCCTGTTTCCCAGCTGGCGAAAGGCCGGTGGGAGGGTCTTGTGCATGCCCCCCTGTGGGGCACGAGTCTGTGGTGGGAGCCCAGATGGGGACAGGGGATTTGGTGGGCTGGTTTCCACCACCATCCTGGCATAACCTGCCCCAGGGGGAGGGGCTGTGCCAGTGAAACCCAAATCAGTCCTGCCAGGTCTCCTTTTGGTGATTTCCCCCCCCATGTCCCCGCCTTGCATGGGAGTGTCTTCTCATGAGCCCTCTGCCAGCTGCCCCATTGGGCGGGGCTTCCCGCACCAATCACGGGTGGATCCCTTGCTCCGGGACCCCACACATACACATGCAGCGCCAGCGACCCTTTGCTCACTGCCAGGAGGCAAATCATTTGTGCTGCATCCACTGTGTAATGTGTTGCCATAAATCAACCTGGCAGGGGCACCAGGGGGTCAGCTGGGAACAGGCAGGGAGGGGGGTGGGGGACTGAAGCTGAGGTGGGTGGGGGTTGTGTCTGAGCTAAACACAACCTGGTACCACGCCCTGGGGTACCGACAGCCGGGTGCTGGAGCGCGCCACGCAGCCCGCAGATACACACACAGGCTGTATGCATGGATACACACACAGGCTGTATGCACTGATACACACACACACACACACACACACATACTGGCTGTGCTCACGGATACACACACAGTCTGTATGCATGGATACACGCAGGCTGTGCTCACGGATACACACACACACACACTGGCTATGCTCACGGATACACACACACACACTGGCTATGCTCACGGATACACACACATGCAGGCTGTATGCACGGATACACACACACACACTGGCTGTGCTCATGGATACACACACACACAGACTGTGCTCACGGATACATACACAGGCTGTATGCACTGATACACACACATATGCACTGGCTGTGCTCACGGATACACACACACTGGCTGTGCTCACAGATACACACACAGGCTGTATGCATGGATACACACAGGCTGTGCTCACGGATACACACACACACACTGGCTGTGCTCACGGATACACACACAGGCTGTATGCACGGATACACACACACACACACTGGCTGTGCTCACGGATATACACACATGCAGGCTGTATGCACGGATACACACACACACACTGGCTGTGCTTATGGATATACACACACACACAGGCTGTGCTCACGGATACACACACAGGCTGTATGCACTGATACACACACGTACGCACTGGCTGTGCTCACGGATACATACACGCAGGCTGTACGCATGGAGACGCACACGCAGGCTATATGCACGGATATACGCAGGGCGTATGCACGGATACACACACCCACAAGCTGCATGTTCCTCATACATGCCAAAGACACCCCTCCACTGCTGTGCACACACACACACTCACAGAGTCACACTGGCCCATGGCCCCGTACACCCCCCTTTGCGCACCTCACAGTTACACACACGCCTGTGTCTGCGCGCAAAACCACGCAACCCCACCCACTGCACACCTCGACCCCGCACAGACACACACAGAACAACCAACAGGCAGACACACAGCTACTCACAAACCCTCTGCGACATACACACAACACAATTCTGACCCAGCAGTGAGGGTGGGAGCCAGGACTCCTGGGTTCCCTCCCCAGTTTTGGGAGGGGAGTGGGGGCTGGTGGGTTAGAACAGGGAGGGCTGGGAGCCAGGACTCCTGGGTTCTCTCCCCAGCTCTGGGAGGGGAGTGGGGGCTGGTGGGTTAGAGCAGGGGGGCTGGGAGACAGGATGCCTGGGTTCTCTCCCAGGCTAAGAAGGGCAGGAGAGAGGCAACAAATTATGATGCATCTTTTATTTATCCGCCAGCCGCTGCCTGTCTGGGTCCCACGGGGGCCCTGTCAGAGCTAATTTCACTCCAGCGCCCTTCACAGAAACACAAACAATCCACCTTCCAATGCACGCGGCCTCTGCCAGGGACTGGGGGGCAGCGGTGGAGCAGGGCCTAGTGGTGAGAGCAGGGCAAGCAGCCAGTTGGGACTCCTGGGTTCCCTCCCTGGCTCTGGGAGGGGAGTGGGGACTGGTGGGTTAGAGCAGGGATGGGGGGAGGGCTGGGAGCCAGCGCTCCTGGGTTCTTTCCCTGGCTCTGCCCCAAACCCTCTGTGTGACCCTGAGCAAGTCACGTCAGGGCCCTGTGCCTCAGTTTCCCCACCTGATGTGCGTTCAGAGAATGGCCTCCCCACCAGCTGCAGCATCTGGCGGCCAAAATTCCTACAGCGTGTGAAGGACAATTATTGTATTTCACTGTTGGTCTATCGCCCCCCCCTCCCCCCCGTATCTAGGAGCTCGTTTCATTTCTTCTGTCCAGCACACACACAATGCAGGTCTCGGTGCTATCTATCTATCCCCAGAGACCCCCTCTATCTATCTATCTATCTATCTATCTATCTATCCCCAGACACCCCTCTATCTATCTCTCTATCTCTCCCCATACACTCCTATCTATCTATCTATCTATCTATCTATCTATCTATCCCCATACACTCCTATCTATCTCTCTATCTCTCCCCATACACCCCCCATCTATCTATCTCTCTATCTATCTATCTCTCTATCTATCCCCAGACACCCCCCCTAGCTATCTCTCTATCTATCTATCTATCCCCATCCACCCCCTCTTTTTGATTGGGGAATTTGCTCGGCTTTTCAAATAAGAGTTTATATTTACTGTCTGATAGCTACAGAGACTTTCTCTAACAAACTTTTTCATCTGGAATATCTTTAGTTTCTCACATTTAACAGATATAAAGCTCAGGATATCCCAATTTTTTCATCTGGAAGTTTGTTTATTTTTTTCATCTGCAAATGATGTAAAATTGCTGATAGTTTCCCGGCCTTCACAAAGGTTTTGGTTTGGTTTTGCCTGGGCATTTCCTCAGTTTTTGTGTGAAACTCCTTGTCTTGATGTAGTGATTTATTGTGACTGATGTTTTGTCAACATTCACAAAGTTTTTGGTTCGGAATTGCCTTAGTTTTTCATATAGAAGTTTATATTTATTGCTATTGATACTTCCTCAGTCTTAACAAAGTGTTTTGTTGAATTTCCTTACTTTTTCTTATGAGCATCTGTATTTATTGATTTTAAATTACTGCTATTTTCCAACAAAATGTTTTTCTCTGGGGGATTTTCTTTGCTTTTCATGTGAAATGTTATAGTTACTGATATTTAGGCAACATTCACAGTAGTTTTTGGTTTGGCATCAGCTTTTCCGACAAAAGATTGTATTTATTGATTAAAAACTACAGACACTTTTGGAATCTTAGCAAAGCTTTTGTTTGAATATTGTCTTAGATTTTCTTATGAAAATCTCTTCATAGTTACTTTCTCCGACTTACCAAAGAGTTGTTTGTTATAATTGCTTTAGTTTTTTTCATACAAAAGACTGTATTTATTGATTTTAAACTACTGATACTTTCTCCATCCTCACAAAGTTTTTGTTTGGAAATTTCCTTAGATTTTTTTTTTTATAAAAATCTCATTATTGCTTTGAAATTACTGATATTTTCTCAGTCTTGCTGAAGATTTGTTTGGGAGTTGCTTTAGATTTTTCATACAAAATTCGGTATGTCCAGCGTTAAAAGTTCCCGGTGGTTTTGTTTACCTTTAAGGAAGGTAATAAGGGAGGGCTTCCTCCTAGCCCGTGGATAATTTATTTTCTGTCCTCCCTTCGGTCCCCCACCTCCGCATCCCTCCATCCATCCTGCGGGCGGCACAGAACCGCAGCTGAAGGGCATCGTGACCAAGCTCCTCTGCAGACATGGTTTCTACCTCCGGATGCACCCAGACGGCACCATCGACGGGACAAAGGAAGACACCAACAGCTTCAGTGAGTGATGCCCGGGCAAGGCCAAGGGGTTATGCAGGGTTAGGCCAGTTGGGGGACCTCCCAAGTGGCAGGGAATGGAGTGGGGTGCTCGGGGGGGGGGCTGTGCTGCAGGGGGCACTGTCCTGCGGAGGGCAGAGAGGGAATCCCTATTTCCCGGCCCTCCCACACCACCTTTCCTCTCTAGGGAGCACCGGGATGGGGATTGGGCTGGCTCAGGGTGTGGGGAATGGGACACGGGGCCTATCCCCTCTAGGGGGTGCCAGGTCCCATCCGGCCCAGGGTGGGGACTGGCTGGCTCGGGGGCGGTGAATGGGCATAGGGCCTGTCCCCTCTAGGGCAGCACATTGTGTGCATAGAGGAGATGGGTAAATCCTGCCTTGACCTAATCCCACCCACCCCCCTCCCGCTCCCAGCTGTCTCCAATTAGGGAGAGTCCTGATTATTCATCTGGGATTGCAAAGAAGGGGATTAATGTCGAGAAGGGATGACGGGAGGAAAAATAAATCCGTCTCTAAAGAGGAATGGGGAAGGGGAGGAGTTGAGGGGAAGAACCCAGGAGTCCAGGCTCCAGGCAGAGCTTCTGCAAAATCAGGCAGTGGGGATCGGAGTCGGCGCCCCTAGAGGGGACAGGCCCTTGCCCCATTCCCCGCCCCCCCAGCCAGCCAGTCCCCACCCTGGGGACAGATGGGAGCCGGCGCCCCCTAGAGGGGACAGGCCCCGTGTCCCATTCCCGCCTGCTGTTTGTGCCAGCGCTGATGCCTTGCTATCTGTCTCGTCTCCCCCAGCTCTCTTTAACCTGATCCCCGTGGGACTGCGCGTGGTCGCCATCCAGGGTACCCAGTCGGGGCAGTATATCGCCATGAACGCAGAGGGCTACCTCTATACCTCCGTGAGTGTCATTCCCCCCGGCCCTCCCTCCTGACTAAACCGACCGTTGGTGTGAGCAGTGGGATCTCAGGGTTGTGTATGTGCCCTGGGTCCCAGAGGGGTGGAGTGGCCAATAGGGTGCACGATCATCTTTCTTCCAGCCGGGGGTGCTGCCTGAAGGGTGGGGCTAGTGGTGGGTCGTGATAGTGCATCCCCAGGGAGGCAGGTCGGAGCATCCATTGGTGTGAGCAGTGGGATCGCTGGGTGAGCCCTGGAGGGGTGGGCTGGCCATGGCTAATAGGGGTGTAGTATCCTCTCTCTGCCAGTAGGGGGGCCACCCCTGCCCCTCCAGTCTGAACCCCTGTCTCCCAAACAGAAAGTCCCACTGTGCTGGGGGCAGGTGGGGGGACACAGAACCTGGCATGCCAGCTATCCCTGCCCCCACAGAACAGCCCCCCACTTTGCCCCACGTGGGGTGCTCTGGGATAGCAATGCCCCCTCCTAACTCTGCCCCACCCAATCTCCTTCTTCAGGCCCCATGGTACCTGGGCCCTTCCTCCGCCTTGTAGTATCCTCTCCCCTCATGCTGTGTTAAATTTAGCAGCTGGCCTGATTTTTAGGGAACCCCTGGGAGAGACCAAGAAAATCCCTGCCTGCAACCGGGAAGAGAGTTACGCCATCAGCCATCCCCCTACGCTGTTCTGTCTGTCTGTCCCCAGGGCACGTCTGTCTGGCCGTGTCTTTCTGACTCGCTTTCCCTGTCGCTCTCCATCGCACAGGTCAAGGCCTTTCTCACACCAGGCCCCTGCCTCTCCCCAGCCACGGTGCGCTGTGGAGGTCGGCAAAAGCTGGGGAGTGGGCCAGGGGCGCGCTGAGCTTTCGGTGTGGGCAGGGGATAGCATAATGGGAGGGAAAGCAAGGGTGAATGTGGTGCCATGACACCGACAGGGAAAGTAATGGTGAACATGGTGCTGATAGTGAAAATAATGGTGAATGTGGCACCAACAGGGAAAATAAGTGTGAATATGGTGATGATAGTAGAAATAATGGTCAACATGGCCGTGGTAGTGAAAATAATGGTGAATGTGGCACCATGACACTGACAGGGAAAATAACGGTGAATGTGGTGCTGATAGTGAAAATAACAGTGAACGTGGTGCCGATGGGGAAAATAACTGAACGTTGTGCTTATAGTGAAAATAATGGTAAACATGGCACTGATACAGAAAATAAGACTGAACCTGGTACTGATAGTGAAAATAACAATGAAAATGGAACTGATAGGGAAAATAATAGTGACTGTAGAACTGATAGTGAAAATGACAGTGAATCCAGAGCTGAAAGGGAAAATAATTGTGAACGTGGTACTTCTACTGAAAATAATGGTGAGTGTGGCACTGATCATGAATATGACAGTGAACCCGGTGCTGATAGTGAAAATGACAGTGAACCCAGTGCTGATAGTGAAAATAACTGTGACCATGGCACAGATGGTGAAAATAACTGTGAACATGGTGCTTCTAGTGAAAATAATGGTGAGTGTGGCACTGATCATGAAAATAACCATAAACATAGTGCTGATCGTGAAAATAATGGTGAACATAGTGCCGACAGGGAAAATAACTGCGAACATGGTGATGATAGTAGAAATAATGGTCAACATGGCCGTGGTAGTGAAAATAATTGTGAATGTGGCACCGTGACACTGACAGGGAAAATAATATCCATCCCCAAACACCCCTTCTATCCAGCCAGCCAGCCCCATACACCCCATCTACCTAATTATCCATCCGGACCCATACATGCCCTACCTGTCCATTCACCCGTTCTTTCTCTCTCCCCATACACCCCTCTTTCGTTCTTTCTCTGAAATCGCTCCCCCTTCCTCTTGTGTCTCTCTCACACACAGAGGGACTGTGTAATTCACAACTCCTCAAATCCGGCCACCCTTAATGGCTCCCGACCGGCCACCCCCCAGGTTGGGGGCAGCCAACTCGAGCCCTCTCTCCAGCCTGTGGAATATTCATGTCACTGCCCCCGAGCCAGCCCCCCCCCGCACACGGCAACCTCCCACTGCAGCCTGGACACCCCAATGCAGCCAAGACACTTGGACCCTGGCCCCAGGCCTAATGCCACTAGCTGGGGTCAGAGTAGCTCAGAGCTTGCTTTTGAGGGCAGCAGGGGTGCTCTCCCCTGGAAGTCAGTGCTGGGCCCAATGCCCCAGGGTGGCGCTGGGGGGCAGGGAGTGGGGCTGGGGGCTCAGCAGAGGGCGCACTCCCCTGGCAGGCGGGGCTGGCCCCATGGGACACTAGGGGGCGCTGTGCTGGAGGGAACGGGGTGGGGGGCTCAGCAGGGGGCGCTCTCCCTCGGCAGGCAGGGTGTCGCTAGGGGGCGCTGTGGGGCAGGGAGTGGGGAGGGGGCTCAGCAGTGGGCCCTGGTGACTCAGCCCCTATCTCAAGTTGCCGCCCAGGCTGGTCTTGAACCCAGACATCCGAGCCTTGTCGCCTCCCGGCTGAAAGACAAGAGCGGGCACTGCCCTCTACTACCCATAGCTGGTGATTACACCCCCCTCTCCCCCCCACAGAGACCTTCCTTCCTTCCTTCCTTTCTCGCTCACCCCTTTTCTCTCCCTCCCTTCCTCGCCCAGGCTCACTTCACCACCGAGTGCCGGTTTAAGGAGTGTGTCTTCGAGAACTACTACGTCATGTATTCCTCCACCCTGTACCGCCAGCGCGAATCCGGCCGCTCCTGGTATCTGGGCATCAACAAAGAAGGCCAGCCCATGAAGGGAAACCGAGTCAAGAAGACCAAAGCCGCCGCCCACTTTCTGCCCAAGCTATTGGAAGGTGAGCGGGGCAGCAGGGACGATGGGGTGGTGTCTAGAGGAAGCAATTGGGGATGTAAAATACAGACACCCCCCCCGCCACCCCGGTGCCCCTCCAACCAGGCACATGGATCCTCCTTCCCCCGTGGACCACCTCTGGCCTGGGCATGCTGCCCCGGAGACACCACCCCTCCCTTCCCAACTGTTCTGTGCCGTGCAAACTTGTGCGACCCCCACGTGACCTGTCTTTCTGGGGTGGTGAGGGGAGCTGGGGCAGCCAATCCGATGCTATCCCTCACTTCCTCCTCTTCTGTGTGTCTCTCTCTCCTTCCTCACAGTGGCCATGTACCGTGAACCGTCGCTCCATAACGTGGTGGACCCCTCGGCACCCCAGAAATCAGACGAGGCCGGCGCCCCCAGCAAAGAGACAGCCAAGCCCTGCAAGGCGACGTAACCCCCAGGTCGGGGAGGGGTGTCGGCACCGCTCCAGCAACACCCCTCCCTTGCATGTCTGCCCCCTTTTGCTCAGGACGCCTGCCCAACCTACATTCAACCTCCGGACCTCAGAAGAAAAAAAAAATGCCATTGAGGGTGTAATACCCTTTGCCGTCACCGGGGGACAACATTGCCCCGCTGGAGAAATATTTGGGGGTGTGCGTGTGTGTGTGTGTGTGTGTGTGTGTGTGTGTGTGTGTGTGGTCTTCCATGCCAGCTGAGAGCGTGATTCCCTGTTTGGCCAACGGGTGGTGACATTGGGAAAGGTTCTGATCTGTGCCAGCTTCCCTTGCCGCAATTCGGGCGCGATGCCTTTTCCCACCAGCCGAGAGCGACGTTGGCCAAGCATCTGATTGCCGCAATTCGGGCGCGATGCCTTTTCCCACCAGCCGAGGGCGACGTCGGGAAACCGCCCCCTGGCTTGAGACCACCGAGTGGCGACACGGTCACGTTGGGAGAGACTATTATATAGGCCATTGTCCCTTGCAATAAAAAGACAGCGTGTTCCTCTTTCCCACCAGCAGGTGGTGACGTTGTCACACCAGGGGGGAAAGACGGTTCCACCTGCCACCGTCTAGTTGATACCCTTTCTCCCCACTAGGTGGCAACACTGTCACAGCCGGAGAGAGTGTTCTAGACATCACCTGCTCCGGCGCACGCCAGGGCGTTGTACCTTCTTCGACCACCAGGGGGTGACATTGTCACAAGGGGGGGGGAGGGGGAAGAGAGCCATCCGTGCCGGATTTCTTCGCCGTTTCGACGGAAATGGGAAGCCAAGCCGGGGGAGGGGAAGTGAGAGGCAACAGGAAACTCCGCCCCTTTTCCCCACCCGCCCCTCCCCCTCCAACCTGCCAAATTCTGTAGGATGCGGCCCTGCAATAACAGGAGACAAAGCCAGTCAAGAGGAATCTGGATCCAGACTCCAGGACAATCAGGGTGGGGGGGGGAGGGTATATGTGGGGGGCAGGTTCTATGCCTGATGGACACCTGTTGTATTTTATTGCTTACTAGCGGGGGGAATATTTGGGGGGGGGTCAAAGCCACTTTCTGTTCCCCTTAGGGCAGGTGTTGGCCTAGGAGGTTTTTAATGATCTGACTCGGGTCCCCTGGCATGTGTGTTGCCCATCTCCCAGAGCCAGGGAGAGAACCCAGGAGTCCGGGGTCCCAGCACCCCCCCACTCTAACCCACCAGCCCCCACTCCCCTCCCAGAGCCAGGGAGAGAACCCAGGAGTCCGGGGTCCCAGCGCCCCCCCACTCTAACCCACTAGCCCCCACTCCCCTCCCAGAGCCAGGGAAAGAACCCAGGAGTCCGGAGTCCCAGCGTCCCCCCTCTCTAACCCACCAGCCCCCACTCCCCTCCCAGAGCCAGGAATGGAACCCAGGAGTCCTGCCTTCCAGTTCCCCCTCCCCCTGCTCTCACCGCCAGACCCCCCTCCCAAAAGCAGGGAGAGAACCCAGGCGTCCTGGCTCCCAATTCTCCCCGGCCCCACCCCACCTCTAATCAACAGACCCTGCACTCCTCCCAGTGTTGCTGTCGGAACCCAGGAGTCCGGATTCCCAGCCCACCCATCCCCCACTTCTGCTATCACCCACTCCACCCCATTCCTTTCCTAACGTCAGGACTCCTGGGTTCCCTCCCCGGCTCCGGGAGGGGAGCGAGGGCTGGTGGGTTAGAGCAGGGGGGGCTGGGAGCCAGGACTCCTGTGTTCTCTCCCCAGCTCTGGGAGGGGAGTGGGGGATGGTGGGTTAGAGCAGGGGGGGCTGGGAGCCAGGACTCCTGGGTTCTCTCCCCGGCTCTGGGAGGGGGGTTGGGGGTTAGAGCAGGGGCCTGGGAGCCAGGACTCCTGGGTTCTCTCCCCAGCTCTGGGAGGGGGGTGGGGGCTGGTGGGTTAGAGCAGGGGGGACTGGGAGCCAGGACTCCTGGGTTCCCTCCCCGGTTTGATATTTTCCCAGCCATGATGGGAGGAGAGTCACCTGGCTACACCCCCTAACCAGTCTGGCCACCAGCCATATCCGGGATAAATACCTACAGAGCCCCCCCCTCCCGAATGGGGGGGCAGAAGAGAGCCATAACTAGCTGCGGAGGGGGGTCTCCCATCCCCTCCCCTCTCCCCATGACAGGCAATAACAGGGGTTTGGAAGAACTCAGGAATATTGGGGGGGCCCCTCTGCCCCCCCGCCCCGGGGCAATTGCCCCTCTTGAGGGCTGGGTTGAAGGTCCGCAGGGGGGGGGGCCAACAGGGAAGCCACAAGGTGGCGATGGGGGGGGCCATGACATACAGGAGCGGTTGTGAGTCCGTCTCGCAGTGAGAGGGAAGGGTGTGTGTGGAGCCGCCAGCAGGGGGCAGCAACTACTCGCAAACACACACACACACACACACGCGCACGCACACACACGCGCGTGCACACACACACGCGCGAGCGCACACGCACACACACACGCGCGTGCACACACGCGCGCACACACACATGTGCGAGCGCACACACACACATGCGCGCACACACACACGCGCGTGCACACACACGCACACGCACACACACACATGCGCGAGCGCACACACACGCGCGCACACGCTTTTCACTCTCTCTTTGGGATGTGTCTTGGGGGGGCTCAGCAGGGGGCGCTCTCCCCGGCAGGCAGGGCGGCGCTAGGGGGTGCTGTGGGGCAGGGAGCGGGGGAGGGGCTCAGCAGGGGGCACTCTCCCCCGGCGGGCTGGGCTGGCCCTACTGGATCGTGCCACATGGGGCGGCAGACTCAGGTCACATGCATGGCGGGGAGGGGGGGGAGAGTCTGGATTGGGGGGCTCCTGAGATCGGGGAGGGGGGTTTCTACGTCTCTCTCTCTCTCGTCTGTGTTTTGTACAAGCCAACACTGGGTATATCTCTGTACAGCTCCGACCCCCCCACCCCAGGGCCCCAACCTGCCCCCAAACACGTGTAGCGGGTGGGGGAGGGGAACACAGGACCCCCATGTGCCCCCCATTTCCTCTATCCATACCCCCTAGGCCTCTCCCCATTCCCCTGCTCCCTTCCCATCCTGACTGGCCCTTCCCTGGTCCCTCTTACTGCCCCTCCCCCTCCTTTCCTACCCCCTACTCCTTCCCTGCCTGCCCCTCCCCGTACTGCCCCCTGGCCCCCGTCCCTCTTTGGCCCCGGCCCTTACTTCCCACCCCATTTATAGTTCCTCCTCCTTCCTGCCCCTTCCCCACCCTCTCCCTGAACGGATAGCAATAAGGGCCAGGCCCTGGCCTGCACCCTGGGGTCCCTGCATGAATGACAGCCCCTCCCTCTGCAATAAACCCCCCAACCTTCTCCCCCCTCAGTACAAAGGGGCCAGGGCTCCCCCTGACCTGCACAACCAAGGGAATAAACCACATTTCTATGATTCTAGCCTGGCTCCTTGTGTCTGTGGGGGACTCCAGGCTGGGATCCGGCTCCGGGATTTACCCGTGTCCTGGGGTGGGGCTGTGGGGGACTCCACGCTGGGATCCGGCTCCAGGATTTACCCATGTCCTGGGGTGGGGCTGTGGGGGACTTTCAGATGGGATCCGGCTCCGGGATTTACCCGAGTCCTGGGGTGGGGCTGTGGGGGACTGCAGTGGGATCCAGCTCCGGGATTTACCTGTGTCCTGGGGGGGAGGGGCTGTGGGGGACTCCGGGCCAGGATCTGGCTCCAGGATTTACCCGTGTCCTGGGGTGGGGCTGTGGAGGACTCCAAGCCGGGATCCAGCTGCAGGATTTACCTGTGTCCTGGGGGGAGGGGCTGTGGGGGACTCCGGGCTGGGATCCGGCTCCGGGATTTACCCATGTCCTGGGGCGGGGCTGTGGGGGACTTCAGGCTGGGATCCGGCTCCAAGACTTACCTGTGTCTCGGGGGGAGGGGCTGTGGGGGACTCCGGGCTATGATCCGGCTCCGGGATTTACCCATGTCCCGGGGGGAGGGGCCGTGGGGGACTCCGGGCTATGATCCGGCTCCGGGATTTACCCATGTCCCGGGGGAGGGGCTGTGGGGGACTCCGGGCTATGATCCGGCTCCGGGATTTACCCATGTCCCGGGGGGGGGGCTGTGGGGGACTCCGGGCTATGATCCGGCTCCGGGATTTACCCATGTCCCGGGGGAGGGGCTGTGGGGGACTCCAGGCTATGATCCGGCTCCGGGATTTACCCATGTCCTGGGGGGAGGGGCTGTGGGGGACTCCGGGCTATGATCCGGCTCCGGGATTTACCCATGGCCGGGGGGGCGGGGCTGTGGGGGACTCCGGGCTATGATCCGGCTCCGGGATTTACCCATGTCCCGGGGGAGGGGCTGTGGGGGACTCCGGGCTATGATCCAGCTCCGGGATTTACCCATGTCCCGGGGGAGGGGCTGTGGGGGACTCCGATCCATGATCCGGCTCCGGGAGTTACCCATCTCCAGGAGGGGAGTAGGGGGTTATATGGGACTCCTGTCCAGCTCTGTGTCCCGGTGGGAGGGAGCAGCTACCCCCCAGCTCCGATCCAGGGGGGTGCTGCAATCCAGATCCGGGATTTACCCGCCTCCCGGAGTAGTGGCTGCCACTTAACTCCATTCCAGGCCACACCGGGCTCCAGTTCCAGGCCTTCCATCTCGCCGGCAAGGGGGACACGATCCTCCCCGGCCCCCCGGCCCCCGGCCCGGTTTTCCTCAGCCCCATGGAGGACCTGCCCCAGGGTCCATTCCAGGCCACGGGGGAATCTGGGTCCGGGTCTTCCCCGTCTCCGGGTGGCCTCAGCCCCTGACATCCGCCCCCACCCCTCTGTCTGTCCCCCATCCCCCACGCCCCTCCATCCCCCCACACCTGTCTGGCCACCCCCTCTATCCCCCATTTATCCATCCATCCGCATTCACACCCCTCCATCCATCTGTATCTATCTGTCTATCTCTCCCCATCGACCCCCTCTACCTTCCCCATTCACCCCCTCTATCTATCTATCTACCCCCCATCTATCTATCTATCCTCATACACCCCCTCTATCTATCTATCTACCCCATCCACCCCCCCATCTATCTATCTATCCTCATACACCCCCTCTATCTATTTATTCCCCAGCGGAGAGCCATGGGTTTGAATCCCGTTGGGGACCCTTCACCTCCCCTAGCAGTCTGTGGGTCCCAAAGGGTTAAAGATCCTTGCTCTCCCCCCCCCCCAACCCCTCAGTCCAGAACAGGTGGCGCCTCCAGATCTCCCATGGCAGCTGTGCAATGTGGCCCCCGCCCTGGAACTCTCCAGCCCCCACCCTACGCACACTCCAGCGACAGCTGGTGGGACCAATGGGGTGGCTGGTGGGGGGCGGGGGGCCTGGGTGGCAGCTGGGCCTCAAGGAGAGAGACGGACACACGGACGCAGCCATGGCGCAGGCGGCCCCAGTGCTGGTGACCCTCTGGCTTCTCCCGGCAGTGGGTAAGCTCAGCCCCCCACCCCGAGCCAGGCCCCAGCTAGAGAACAGGGTGTGGGGCCAGAGGGGGGACCCTCCAGGTAGAGCAGATAGAGCCATGGGCACTGGGGCACGATATGGGGACAGAGATTGGATGTAGATGTGGGGTGGTGGAGGGATAGATGGGGGGAGGGAAGGATGGATGGGGATGGATGGATGGATGGATAGATAGATAGAGGGGTGTGGGGATAGATAGAGGGGTATGGGGATGGATGGATGTAGGGGTGAATGGATGGGGTGGATGGGGATGGATGGATGGATAGATAGAGGGGTGTGGGGTGAATGGATGGAGGGGTGTGTGGGAATGGGTGGATGGATGGATGGGGATGGATGGATGGATAGATAGAGGGGTGTGGGGATTGATGTAGGGGGTGTGGGGATAGATGGATGGAGGGAGGTGTGGGGGTGAATGGATGGGGTGGATGGGGATGAATGGGTGGATAGATAGAGGGGTGTGGGGATGGATGGATGGATGGATGGAGGGGTATGGGAGTGGATGGATAGAGGGGGTGTGGGGTAGGTGGATGGATGGATAGATAGAGGGGTATGGGGATGGATGGAGGGAGATGTGGGGTGGGTGGATGGATAGATCGAGGGGTGTGGGGATGGAGGGAGGGGTGGATGGATAGATAGAGGGGTTTGGGGATGGATGGGGGGATGGATAGAGAGGTGTGGGGGTGAATGGAGGGGGTGGATGGGGATGAATGGGTGGATAGATAGAGGGGTGTGGGGATGGATGGATGGAGGGGTGTGGGAGTGGATGGATAGATAGAGGGGTTTGGGGATGGATGGGGGGATGGATAGAGAGGTGTGGGGGTGAATGGAGGGGGTGGATGGGGATGGATGGGTGGATGGAGGGATGTGGGGTGCGGGGATGGATGGAGGGGTGGATAGAGGGGTGTGGGGGTGGATGGAGGGGGAGGGAGGGATGGAGAGCCGGCTCAGTAGTTAGGTAAGTCCCATGGGGCAGAACCAGGCTGCAGGGGGGCGCATTGGGATACCTGACCCCCCCCCACGCACGCACACACACTTTCTCTCTCCTGGCAGTGACGGGCGGCTTGGAGGCAGAGGAGCGTCTCCTGGAGAAGCTGTTTGAGAACTATAACCCCAACGTCCGCCCCGCCCGCACCCTCACCGACAAGGTGTTCGTCCGGGTGGGCATGTCGCTGTCCCAGCTCATCAGCCTGGTGAGGAACCAGAGTTCTAGATCAGCCCCCCGTAATGGTCTAGACCAGGTTCTAGATCAGCCTCCTGGGCCAGCGCCCCCGGGTTTGTTGCTGGCCAAAAGAGAGGCCACGTTCTAGATTAGCCTAGGCGAGGAATGGTGGCTCAGGCTGTTCTAGACCCTGTTCTAGACCGGTCTAGTGCCTGTGGCTCCTGGTCCTTGATGGCCCAAAAAGGGACTGCAATCTAGATTCGCTTCCGGGGGGGGTGGGGGGCATTCTAGGCTGCTCAACCTTTCCCAGCTGAGCTGTGTGGCACGGCCACGCGGGCTGCCCAGAGAAGACCGTCCTCTCGGCGACGGTCCAGACTGGTTACCGAGGCTATTTCGGGCTGGGTTCTAGAGTGGCCTAGAACATCGCCACTCTTGATCAGCACTGGCCAGCGGGTGCTGTGCTCTGAGATTACCTCCCTGGCGGCCGCCTAGACCAATCACCCCCCTCCCCCAGTGCTAGTCTATACCTTGCTCTAGAGTAGCCGAGACCCGGGCACTGTGTCCTGGAGGTTCTCCCCGGTGATGTTCCAGAGCCATTCTAGCCCATGTTCTAGAGCAGCCTCGCTCGCCTCTGCTCCTGGGATGCCCTGACTGTGTTCTAGACTAGCTTCCCAGTGGTTTCTTCCAGGCCCGGGGCCCAAGCCACTCTAGAGCGACCTAGAACATGGTTGCTTCTGGGCCTCTCGTTCTAGATTTCTTTTTTCAGGCAGCTAGCGCCCGTGGGGGGCCGGGAGGGCAGCAGGACCCCCGGCTCTGGCAGGGAGAGGGTTAAGGATCTCCCCTCCACCCCCTTGGCCCGGGGACAGAGACAGCAGCTGTCACGGAGGCCCATCCCGGGCGCGTTATAAATAGCAGTGGACGGGGAAGGGGGGAGGAAATGCGGCTGGAGGGGGAGGGGCAGCTGGCTATGTGCATGAGGTTGGCACCCCAGGTGGGAGTCCATCTCAGCCCCATCTACCCCCCCATAAACCCACCCCCACTGTCCCGTCTCCCCAGAAAGGGCTCTATCCCTCCCAAGATCCCCCTCACCGGGAGGGGCATTCTCAAGGGGGTTACACGGGGGGCGGGGAGGCGGATTCTGGAGGTGAGGGGGTATCCCCCGAATGACTTTTTAACCCTTTCTCACCCCCCACAGAACGAAAAAGATGAGGAGCTGACCACGAAGGTGTATATGGACCTGGTGGGTACCATCCCCCCCCATCCCAAAACATTTCCATGCCTACTGCCCACCCCCCACCATCCCAGCCCAGATGGGCGGCTGGGTCTGCGTTCCCCAGTCTGCCTCTTCACACCTGGGCAGGTAGCTGGCGCCACCTGATGGCTGCTGGGAGGAAGAGCACGGGAAGATTTCTGGTTTGTGGGGGTGGGGAGAGTTCGGTGGGTTGTAAAAAGGGGGGGGGCCCAATGGGGAAATGTGCCCCAGCTCTGCTTCCTTATTTATAACAGGAGCCGGTGGGGGCTGGTCCATTCCCAGCTCAGCCACAGACGGCGGGCAGGTCACTGCCTGGCTCAGTTTCCCCATTTGTGCCATGCGGCAAACAGCCCTGCCCGGCCTCACAGGGTGGGGAGGGGCTGGAATGACAAACACAGGGGGAGGAGTTCTTTCTTCCTTTCACACTCATCCTTTCTTTCTTTCTTTCTTTCTTTCTTTCTTTCTTTCTTTCTTTCACACTCATCCATTCTTTCTTTTTCTTTCACACTCATCCATTCTTTCTTTCTTTCTTTCTTTCTTTCTTTCACACTCATCCATTCTTTCTTTTTCTTTCACACTCATCCATTCTTTCTTTCTTTCTTTCTTTCTTTCTTTCACACTCATCATTCTTTCTTTCTTTCTTCTTTCTTCTTTCACACTATCCATTCTTTCTTCTTTCTTTCTTTCTTCTTCTTTCACACTCATCCATTCTTCTTTCTTCTTTCTTTCTTTCTTTCTTCTTTCACACTCATCCATCCATTCTTTCTTTCTTTCTTTCTTTCTTTCTTTCACACTCATCCATTCTTTCTTTCTTTCTTTCTTTCTTTCTTTCTTTCTTTCTTTCACACTCATCCATTCTTTCTTTCTTTCTTTCTTTCTTTCTTTCTTTCACACTCATCCATTCTTTCTTTCTTTCTTTCTTTCTTTCTTTCTTTCACACTCATCCATTCTTTCTTTCTTTCTTTCTTTCTTTCTTTCACACTCATCCATTCTTTCTTTCTTTCTTTCTTTCTTTCTTTCTTTCTTTCACACTCATCCATTCTTTCTTTCTTTCTTTCTTTCTTTCTTTCTTTCTTTCTTTCTTTCTTCACACTGTTCCCTTTTTCTTTCCTTCTTTCCCCTCTCCGTCCATCCCTCTCTCTTGGCCGTACCAGGAGTGGACGGACTATCGCCTGAGCTGGAACCTGTCCGACTTCGACGACATCACGGCCATCCGGACGTCCTCCGACAAAGTCTGGCTCCCGGACATCTCCCTCATGAACAAGTGAGCGGGGGGCCGGGGGGCTGCGGGGGACCCCAGGAGGGAGCAGACAGAGGCCCTAGGCAAGGTGGCCATGGTGTGTGAACAGTACAAGCTGGTGTCCTTCGCCCACGTGACGCCCCTTCTTTCTTTCTTTCTTTCTTTCTTTCTTTCTTTCTTTCTCACACATCCATTTTTCTTTCTTTCTTGCTCATCACATTCTTTCTTTCTTTCAGTAATGATGGGAATTTCGACATCGCCTTGCCTGTGAACGTTTTGGTCTCTCACACTGGGACCGTTCGCTGGCTTCCCCCAGCTCTCTACCGCAGCAGCTGCAGTATCCAGGTGAGGGGGGCACCATGCTGCAGGGGACGGAGGGGGTCAGCAGGGGGCGCTGTGCAGCAGAGCGGGGCCAGCAGGGGGCGCTGTGCAGGAGAAGGGGGCCCAGCAGGGGGGTGCTGTGCAGCTCGGGGGGGCCAGCAGGGGGGCTCTGTGCAGCAGAGCGGGGCCAACAGGGGGGCGCTGTGCAGCAGAGTGGGGCCAGCAGGGGGCGCTGTGCAGGAGGGGGGCCCAGCAGGGGGCGCTGTGCAGGAAAAGGGGGCCCAGCACGGGGGGTGCTGTGCAGGAAAAGGGGGCCCAGCAGGGGGGCTCTGTGCAGCAGAGCGGGGCCAACAGGGGGGCGCTGTGCAGCAGAGTGGGGCCAGCAGGGGGCGCTGTGCAGGAAAAGGGGGCCCAGCACGGGGGGTGCTGTGCAGCTCGGGGGGGGCCAGCAGGTGGCGCTGTGCAGCAGAGCAGGGCCAGCAGGGGGCGCTGTGCAGCAGAGTGGGGCCAGCAGGGGGGGCCCAGCAGGGGGTGCTGTGCAGGAGAAGGGGGCCCAGCAGGGGGCGCTGTGCAGGAGGGGGGCCCAGCAGGGGGCACTGTGCAGGAAAAGGGGGCCCAGCACGGGGGGTGCTGTGCAGCTCGGGGGGGCCAGCAGGGGGGGCCCAGCAGGGGGTGCTGTGCAGGAGAAGGGGGCCCAGCAGGGGGCGCTGTGCAGCAGAGGGGGCCCAGCAGGGGGCGCTGTGACCACGCTCTCTCTCTCTCCTGCCCAGGTGACCTACTTCCCCTTCGACTGGCAGAACTGCACCATGGTGTTCCAGTCGTACGCCTATGGGGCAGCCGAGCTCGGGCTGCTGCACCCCCTGGACGAGGAGGGGCGCGAGGTGCGGGAGATCGTCGTCTTCGAGAACACCTTCATCGGTGAGCCGGGCGCCGCACACTCACCCCCAGCGACACACGCACACACACTGACACACAGCACTACACATGCACACACATTGACACGGACAACACTACACGTGCACACACAGCTACACAGGCACACACACAGCACTACACACACATGCACAGCGACACATGCACACACACAGCTACACACAGAGAGAGACACAGAACTACACACACACACACACCACTATACACAGAGACAGCTACACAGAGAGACACACACAGCTACACATGCACACAGCTACACACACAGACACACCCACACAGAGCTACATGCACACACAGAAGCACACAGCTACACACGCACACACACAGAGACACACACACAGACCTTCACTCACAGAGAGAGCTAAACACACTCAAAACACAGAGCCATGCATGCAAAATCACAACACACACAGAGCTACACACACATACAACTATACAGGCACACACACACAGCTACATGCACACACAGCTACACCAAGAGAGACACACACACAGTTACACACGCACACACACACAGAGCTACACACAGCACAGAGCCAACACATGCACAATCACAACACACACAGAGCTACAGACACACAGCTACAGACACACACAGTCACAAATGCACAATCAAATCACATACACCTACATACACAATCACACACAGAGCTACACACACACAAAGCCACGCATACACAACCACACCACACATTGCTACACACAAATACAGTTACACACACACCCCTACACACGCACAGCCACGCACACAACACACAGTCATCTCAAACATGCACAGAGCTACACACACACTGCCATCTCTCTCTGTCACACACACACACAGCCAGGCATGCAGAACCACAACACACACATAGAGAGGTACACACACAGAGCCATATCTCACATGCCCCACAACACACAGAGCAACATCCCCTCCAAACAGAGCTACACACACACATTGACAACCACAACACACACAGAGCGACGCACACAGGAACAAACACACAGCTACACACACATGCAGAGTGTCACACACAAGGACCACACAGAGCAACACACACACACAACCGTGATGCACACAGCAAAACACACCCAGAGCAATACACACACAAAGCCACAACACACACAGGCAGAATGACACACAGCCGCACCACAAATGCAGTGACCAACACACAAACCCACAACACCCACAGAGCAACACACACACAATGTGACACACACAGAGCCCCCACACGCACACATGCGCGCGCACACAGAATTACTTGATGCATGGACACAACCCGCACAGCCAATCAATGCATATTCTGGGTAGTGATCCCACTTCTGCTACCAATTGTCTTTGAGCCCCACTCCCCTGCAACTCCTAGTTGGGTGACTCTGGTTTGGCATCCCTTGGCCCCTAACCCGCCTCTCTGCCCTCCAGACAACGGGCAGTGGGAGATCCGGCACAAGCCAGCACGGCACAACACACTGCCCGGGGATCCACAACACGAGGACCTGACCTTCTACCTCATCATCCGCCGCAAGCCGCTCTTCTACATCATCAACGTCATCATCCCTTGCATCCTCATCACCATCCTGGCCATCTTCGTCTTCTACCTGCCCCCCGATGCTGGTGGGTGCTGGGCAGATGGGCCTGGGCTGCCCCAGTGCAGTGGCGTAGGGGGGCAGGGCTGGACCCATTCCAGGGGGGCAGGAACCCGTTGCCAGGTTTCCCTCTCCTCCCAGGAACCGCCCCCTTTCCAGGGGGCTGAGGAATCTGGTGCCGGGACTCCGGTCTCCCTCAGCAGACCTGAGTCCATCCTAAATGGGTGCCTTGGCAGACTAGAAGCCATGCAAGATGGGCACTGGATTCCCTGTCCCTGGGTGAGACCAGAGGCCAGGTCAGATGGGCACCAGAATCTCCTGTGCCAGGAGAGAGACCAGAGGCCATGCTAGATGGACCCCACAACCCCCTGTTGCTGGGGAGAGACCAGAGGCCATGTGAGATGGGCACCAGAATCCCCTGTGCCAGGAGAGAGACCAGAGGCCATGCAAGATGGGCACTGGATTCCCTGTCCCTGGGTGAGACCAGAGGCCAGGTTAGATGGGTCCCACAAACCCCTGTTGCTGGGAAGAGCCCAGACAACATGTTAATTGGGCCCTGCAACCACCTGTCAGTGGGGAGAGACCAGAGGCCATGCTAGATGGACCCCACAACCCCCTGTTGGTGGGGAGAGACCAGAGGCCATGTGAGATGGCACCACAATCCCCTGTGCCAGGAGAGAGACCAGAGGCCACGTGAGATGGGCACCAGAATCCCCTGTGCCAGGAGAGAGACCAGAGGCCATGTGAGATGGGCCCTCTGTCACTGGGGAGAGCCCAGAGGCCAGGCTAGATGGACACAGGTCTCCCAGTCCTCCCCAGGCCTGGCTGATGCTCCCTTCGCGGTCTCTGCCCAGGGGAGAAGATGACCCTGTCCATCTTTGCCCTGCTCACCCTCACCGTCTTCCTGCTGCTGCTGGCGGACAAGGTGCCGGAGACCTCGCTGGCGGTGCCCATCATTGTCAAGTACCTCATGTTCACCATGATCCTGGTGACCTTCTCCGTCATCCTCAGCGTGGTGGTGCTCAACCTGCACCACCGGTCGCCCAACACCCATGACATGCCCTTCTGGGTCAAGCAGGTAACGCTCCCCCTGCACCCCCTTCCCCTCCTCACCCCCAGCTCCCGTCCGCCCCAGGGCGGGGGCTGGCTGGCTCAGGGGGGCAGGGAATGGGGCCCGGGGCCTGTCCCCTCTAGGAGACAGCCCAGGGAGGGGGCTCATGGGGGGCTCTGGATTCTCTCTCCCGGGCAGATTTTCATTCACCAGCTCCCCCGGTACCTGGGACTGCAGAGGCCGAAACCAGAGCCTGTCCTGAAACCTCCCCCGGCCCCCCGACAGGAATTGGGGGTGAAGAGCAACAGGGGCACAGACGAGTATTTCATCCGCAAACCCAGCTGTGACTTCCTCTTCCCCAAACCCAGCAGGTCAGAAGGAGGGGGGGTGCTGTGGGGCGGGGGGCTCAGCGGAGGGCGCTGTTCTGCACAGAGTGAGGTGTTTGACTCCATAGAGTGCAGCTTATGTCACACCCCACCCCAGAGGTGGGCGCATCTCGGCACCGGGCGAGGGGTCCCTGTGTCACCAGCTGCCCTGCCCCAGAGGTGGCCGCATCTCGGCGCCGGGCAAGGGGTCACCGGCCGCCCTGCTCCAGAGGTGGCCGCATCTCTTGGGCCCCTGTGGAGGTCTTCCCGGCTCTTTCCGGTTAACCCTTCAGGTTCTACCAGGACCCCTTCTCGCAGGACCTGAGGCGGTTCATCGACAGGCCGAGCGAATGCCTCGTCCTGCCGCCCGACCTCAAGTCCGCCATGGACGCCGTCACCTACATCGCCCGGCAGCTGCAGGACCAGGAGGACTACGACACGGTGAGTGGGGGCCGGCTGCCCATCACCCGTGGACTCTGACTCCAGCCCCAGCCAACACCCCCCACTCCCCGGGATCGGAGCTTGTCTGTCTGTCCAGCGCTGAGCGCGGTGGGGGGCTTTGCCCATACCCCGGAGGGTGGAATGAGGAGCACAATGGGGCAAGTTTTGGGGAAGGGGCTCAGTGGGGCAGTTTTGGGAGGGTCAGTGGGGCAAGTTTAGGGGGTTGTGGGGCAGGGTTAGGGGGTTGGTGGGGCAGAGTTAGCGGCCAGCGGGTCAAGTTTAAGGGAATCCATTGGTCAGGTTTAGGGGATCAGTGGGGCAGGGTTGGGGGCCCTTATGAGTCAGGGTTAAGGGGATCCAATGGGGCAGTCTTGGAGTGGTGGGGAAGATTTGTGGGGGTTGGTGGGGCAGAGTTAGGGGTCCAGTGGGGCAGGCTTGGGCCAATGGGGCGGGTGTGGGGAGATGTGTCGGGCAAGTTTAGGGGCCAAAGGGTCAAATTGAGGGGCTTGTGAGGCAGGATTAGGGGACTGGTGGGGCAGGGGTAGAGGCCAGTGGGTCAAATTTGGGGGGGTCAATGGGTCAGGATTAGGGGATCTGAGGGCCAGGGTTGGGGGCCCCTATGGGTCAGGGTTAAGGGGGGCCAATGGGGCAGCCTTGGGGGGTCAGGGAGCTTTATGGGGGTCAGTGGGGCAGGGTTGGGGGCCACAATGGGGCTGGGTTAAGAGGGGGCCAATGGGGCAGTCTTGGGGGGTTGGGGGAGGTTTAAGGGGGTTGGTGGGGCAGGGTTGGGGGCCATAATGAGGCAGGGTTGGGGGCAGCCAATGGGGCAGACTTAGGGAGTGGTAGGGAGGTTTATGTGGCCCAGTGGGGCAGGGTAGGGGGCCACAATGGGGCAGGGTTTGGGGCAGCCAATGGGACAGACTTAGGGGGTGGTGGGATGGTTTAAGGAGGGTCAGTGGGGCGAGGTTAGGGGTCACGAGCTGCACCTACTCAGCCGAGAGGGGGCGGCAAGGAGCAGCCCCCCACCTCACTCCCCCTGCCCCCCATCTCCCCCCAGCTCAAGGAGGACTGGCAGTACGTGGCCATGGTCGTCGACCGCCTCTTCCTCTGGACGTTCATCACCTTCACCAGCGTCGGGACCCTCACCATCTTCCTCGACGCCAGCTACAACCTGCCCCCCGCGCACCCCTTCCCCTGAGCCCCACTGCTTCCGCTGTGAATCCGGAGTCACTCCGCTGATCCCCAGCGGGCGTGTGAACGCGATTGGGAGTGACTCCGGATGTGCTCCCCGGGGAGATTGATGGAGTCAGTTCTGCCTGTGATCTCCAGGGGCGCTGTGAGGTGCTGGTGGTTGTTTTCTGGGGCTGAATAAATCCTAGTTTTGGTTTACAGTAAAACCGGATCCTTTGGCTTCATTTAATCCGGAGTCTAGTGGGTTAGAGTTGGGGGGGGGCACTGCTGGGAGCCAGGACTCCTGGGTTCTCTCCCCGGCTCTGGGAGGGGAGTGGGGGCTGGTGGGTTAGAGCAGGGGGGGCTGGGAGCCAGGACTCCTGGGTTCTATCCGCAGCTCCAGGAGGGGAGTGGGGGCTGGTGGTTAGAGCAGGGGCAGGTAGTTGGGTCTGGCAGGGAGACCTAAATTAGGGGATCATCTCCCACGCCTCCCCTCCCCCCGTGTTCCTCGCACGTTTGCCGGGAGATTTGGTCCTTTAATGTTAATCATCAGCTCAAGTTTTACATCAGAATCTGCTGACTCTTAAATGAAAAAGACCCACGGGGGGTGGGGGGACTGGCTGGCTCAGGGGGGCAGGGAACGGGGCAGGGGTCTGTCCACTCTGTGGGGTGCCGGGCCTCCGGCCACAGGGCAGGGACTGGCTGGCTCAGGGGGGCAGGGAACGGGGCAGGGGTCTGTCCACTCTAGGGGGCGCTGCCTCTGGGGGGCTGTGTCGCTTGGTAGGGGGCGGGGCAGGGGGTAGGAATTCTTAGCGGCTGTCCTAGCCGCCGTGGGTCCCTTGCCCATGGGGCGGAGGGGTCAGGGTATGGGCCTGACATGTCCTGTGATTCTCAACAGCTCTGGATTCCCTGAGACTCACCCTTGGCCCCCATTCGGGGTCTCTCCAGCTCATGGCCAAGGGACGCCAGGACTCCTGGGTTCTCTCCCCAGCTATGGGAGGGGAGGGGGGCTGGTGGGTCAGAGCGGGTGGGGGCTGGGAGCCAGGACTCCTGGGCTCTATCCCCAGCTTGCGGACATTGTGTGTCTTGAATTCCAGCTCCCCCCCCCCCCGCGACCTACTAAACACCCCCTCCCGTCCCACAGGTGGGGAGAGAACCCAGGAGTCCTGAATCCCCTCCCAGATCTCAGCCCATAACCCAGGAGCCCCCGCTCCATTTTAGTTCCCCATCTGTTCGTACGCGTTCACCTTCCTCGCTCCCCATAAGCCCCGGTGTAGACCAGAGCCACCCTCAAACCTGGCCCTATTTCCTCCACCTGAAACCCAGCTGTGGCTGCGGACCCGCCCCCTATTGCTCCCTATGCGGGGAGACGGAGTCACCATCCCTCTGGTCCCAAGCTCCTTTGCAATCAGAAGTTACTTGGTGTCAGTAGTGGGATGGCTCCTTCCTGCCTGGCGCCCCCTCCTGGCGCTGGAGGGAACTGGTTCACAGCCATTTGAGACTTGGGGGTTGGACACAACTCCTCCCTCTTCTACCTGTGTAGCCCCACCCCATCCCCACCCCCACCCCCACCCCCCCCCCCCCCCCGGCAGCCGCTCTTAAAGAGGCAGCAGGAGTCCAGGGGCCAGGAGGGAAAAAGGCAGAGGAGGGACCCGGTACCATGAACTCCATCATCCGACCGTGCACGGTGAAGGACTGCAAGGTCATCCTGCAGCTCATCAAGGTAAGGGAAGGGAGGGGTCGTGGTTCCCAGCCCCCCAGCTCTAACCCACCAGCCCCCACTCCGCTCCCAAACCCGGGGAGAGAACCCTGGAGTCCTGGCTCCCAGCCCCCCCTGCTCTCACCCCCAACCCCCACTCCCCTCCCAGAGCTGGGGAGAGAACCCTGGAGTCCTGGCTCCCGTCTCTCCCTGCTCTAACCCACCAGCCCCCACTCCCCTCCCAGAGCTGGGGAGAGAACCCAGGAGTCCTGGCTCCCGTCTCCCCCTGCTCTAACCCACCAGCCCCCACTCCCCTCCCAGAGCTGGGGAGAGAACCCAGGAGTCCTGGCTCCCGTCTCCCCCTGCTCTAACCCACCAGCCCCCACTCCCCTCCCAGAGCTGGGGAGAGAACCCTGGAGTCCTGGCTCCCGTCTCCCCCTGCTCTAACCCACCAGCCCCCACTCCCCTCCCAGAGCTGGGGAGAGAACCCAGGCATCCGGACGTCACCCCCCCCCCCCCGCCCCGCGATCCTGCTGTAGCAGAGAGAGGCTCATAATGGGGGTGGCAGGGGGCTGGCCCTCGGGAGCGGGGGGCCGGGGCCAGGGGGCAGCGTTGGCTCTGGGGCACTCAGGGGGGGCACTGTCTGTTGCAGGAGATTGCCGTCCATTACAGGGTGCCCCCTACTGAGGTCAAAGTCACCCTGGAAGGTAAGAACCCTCAGAGGGCTGGGGGGCTCTGGCGGAGGGGGAGGGAGCCCGGCCAGAGGAGGAGGGGTCCTAGCAGAGAGGGAGGGATGGGGGAGCAGAGAGGGAGGGGGTCCTTGCAGTGAGGAGGGCTGGGGGGCTCTGGCAGAGAGGGAGGGAGCCCGGCCAGAGGAGGAGGGGTCCTAGCAGAGAGGGAGGGGGTCCTTGCAGTGAGGAGTGCTGGGGCGGGTCTCTGGCTCTACACACCCCTTGCCCCACAGCTCTGGCTCCCTCCCATTCAGCAGTGCCCCCCACCGGTGCCCCACTCGGGTGCGCCTCTTTTGCACACCCTGGGGGGGGGGGCGGGCGCTGGGCCCTGACACGTGTCTCTCCTTCCCCTGCCCAGCGCTGAGAGAGGACGGGTTCGGGGCGCAACCCCAGTTCGACTGCTATGTGGCGGAGCTGCCCCCCCGGCAGACGAACAAGGAGGGTAGGTACGAGCGCTCGTGCAACGCCGCCCCCAGGTGGTGCGTGCGCTCGTGCAACGCCGCCCCCAGGTGGTGCGTGCGCTCGTGCAACGCCGCCCCCAGGTGGTGCGTGTGCTCGTGCAACGCTGCCCGCTGCTCCTGTGAGTGAGCTCGTGCGACACTGCTCCCTGCGTGTGCGTTGCGATGCTGCCCCCGGCTGGTGTGCACGTGTCTGCCCCACACGGGCTAGGATGCCGACAGCTCCTTGTGTATCATGGGCTGTGGGGGGAGGGGGGCATCGTGGGGCTACCCCAGCCCCGGGGTGACACCCACAGATCCTGCCCCAGCCCGAAGCTCCAGGGTTCCCCCACAGGTGGCATCGTGGGCTACGTCCTGTCCAGCTACACGTACAGCGCCTGGAAGGGCAGGAACCTCTACGTGGACAATCTGTACGTCCAGCCGCAGTTCAGAGGTACGGCTGGGCCAGGGCCAAGGGAAGGACCCAGGAGTCCTGGCTCCCTGTCCCCCCTGCTCTGACCCACCAGCCCCTGCTCCCCGCCCAGAGCCGGGGAGAGAACCCAGGAGTCCTGGCTCCCAGCCCCCCCCTGCTCTAACCCACCAGCCCCCTCCCAGAGCTGGAGAGAGAACCCAGGAGTCCTGGCTCCCAGCCCCCCCTGCTCTCACCCACCAGCCCCTGCTCCCCGCCCAGAGCTGGAGAGAGAACCCAGGAGTCCTGGCTCCCAGCCCCCCCTGCTCTAACCCACCAGCCCCCCCTCCCCTCCCAGAGCTGGGCAGCGAACCCAGGAGTCCTGGCTCCCAGCCCCCCCTGCTCTCACCCACCAGCCCCCACTCCCCTCCCAGAGCTGGGGAGAGAACCCAGGAGTCCTGGCTCCCAGCCCCCCCTGCTCTCACCCACCAGCCCCCACTCCCCTCCCAGAGCTGGGGAGAGAACCCAGGAGTCCTGGCTCCCAGTCCCCCCTGCACTAACCCATCAGCCCCCTCCCAGAACCGGGGAGAGAACCCAGGAGTCCTGGCTCCCAGCCCCCCTGCTCCAACCCATCAGCCCCCTCGCAGAGCCGGGGAGAGAACCCAGGAGTCCTGGCTCCCAGCCCCCCCTGCTCTAACCCACCAGCCCCCACTCCCCTCCCAGAGCTGGGGAGAGAACCCAGGAGTCCTGGCTCCCAGCCCCCCCTGCTCTAACCCACCAGCCCCCCCTCCCCTCCCAGAGCTGGGGAGAGAACCCAGGAGTCCTGGCTCCCAGCCCCCCCTGCTCTAACCCACCAGCCCCCCATTCCCTCCCAGGGCCCGGGAGAGAACCCAGGCGTCCGGGCTCAGTTCTGTTCCTCCCACAGGCCGGCAGATCGGGAAGCGGCTGATCGAGAAGGCTGCCCAGGTCAGTTTCAGTCACAGGCAGTGCGGGGGGGGGGGCTGCTCTATTCTAACCCCCACACCCCACCCTGAGCCCCCCAACTCTGCCCTAAGGAGCAAACCCCTCTTTGCTGGGGTCACCAGCCCCACCCCTCACCTGTCTGACCAGCCCCAACCTGGATCATCTGAGACCTCGTACTTCATCACAGCGATGGACCAGGATTGGGGTGACTAGACTGTGTGTGTGAGAGACACGCCAGCCCTCTGCCCCCCCGCCATCACACACCCCCTCCCTGTGTGTCCTATGCCCTGCACTGCTGCCAGATAGCAGAGATTCCCCCACAGCAGTGGGTTTAACCTCTTTCTCGGCTCCTCAGTGTGTCCTAATCCCCATATTGCCCCCAGGTAGCCAAGATTCCCCCACCACCAGCATCACAACACCAAATCTAAATTCTTTCTCTGCTCTCCCATGTGTCCTATGGCCCGCACTGCTGCCCGGTAGCAGAGATTCCACCACCCCACCCAGCAGTAGGTCTAACCTGTTTTTGCTCCTCTGTGTGTCCTATGCCCTGCACTGCCCCCCAGTAGCAAAGATTCCCCCCACAGCAGCTGGTCTAACCCCCTTTCTCTGCTCCTCCATGTGTCTTATGCCCCGCACTGCTGCCAGGTAGTGGAGATTCCCCCACAGCAGCTGGTTTAACCCCTTTCTCTGCTCTCCCATGTGTCCTATGCCCTCCACTGACCTCTGGTAGTGGAGATTCCCCATACAGCAATGGTCTAACCCCTCTCTCTGCTCCTCTGTGTGTCCTATGCCCCGCACTTGCCCCGGTAGCGAAGATTCCCCCCGCAGCCGTGGATCTAACCCCTCTCTCTTTGCTGCCCCCTGCAGGCAGCCGTGGCCAAGGGCTGTGGCCAGCTCCGCATGCACATTGCCAGCTGGAAGGCCTACGAAATAGGCTTTCTGGCCCTGCAGGGCGGCCAGGATCTGACGGCCAAGGAGGGCTGGACCCTCTTCCGCTTCGAAGAGGACGCCCTGCGGAGACTGGCAGCCCGGAGCAAATTTTAGGGGCCTCCGGGTGGGGGGGACAAACCCAGATGGGTTCGGGGGGCTGGGGGTTCCCCAGAGGGAGTGAGCATCTCCGGGGGGGGATTCCTCAGTGGGGTGGGAGGAGGGGGTTGTCTCCATAACTCCCAAGGGATGGGCAGGTCCCCAGAGAGGGGGAAGGGGTTAAAGAGGGGGGTCTGATGGGGGGCAATGGGGATAGGGTTAGCCCTAGCCTTGGTGGGACACGAGGAGCTGGTTTTCTCACTGCCCCAAACCACCCCCCCAAAAAAATTCCCCGGGGGGCTGGTGTGGGCCTGGCTGGTGACATCAGGGTGATTCTTGCCGGAAGGCCCTAAAAATAGATGCTTTAATGGACATGGGGAAGTGAAGCCAGGACTCCTGGGTTCTCTCCCCGGCTCTGGGAGCGGAGTGGGGGCTAGTGGTTAGGGTGGGGGGCTGGGCTCCAGGACTCCTGGGTTCTCTCCCTGGCTCTGGGAGGGGAGTGGGGGCTGGTGGGTCAGAGCAGGGGGGCTGGGAGCCAGGACTCCTGGGTTCTCTCCCTGGCTCTGGGATGGGAGTGGGGTCTAGTGGTTAGAACAGGGGCGGGGGAGCCAGGACACCTGGGTTCTCTCCCTGGCTCTGGGATGGGAGTGGGGTCTAGTGGTTAGAACAGGGGCGGGGGAGCCAGGACTCCTGGGTTCTCTCCCCGGCCCTGGGAGGGGAGTGGGGTCTAGTGGTTAGGGGGGGGGCGCTGGGAGCCAGGACTGTCAATGTTGGGTACCTGGGCTCAGTCACCGGTGGCTCGGCTCTGCCCCGGCCAGGAGGGGTGTGGGGCTCGTCGGAGGCCAGCGGCCGCGTGGCAGACGAATACACCTTCTCTCTGAGCCGTGCGATGTGTCCATCCTTCTGGAGGGGCCTGGGGGGGGTTGGGAACCAGGCGGAGGCGCTGGGCGGGCAACGGGCTGGGCCCGTTTCCACCAGGGAGGGTGTCCAGCCGCTGGCACTGCCTGCCCAGGTCGGGGTACATTGGCCACCCCCGGCTGCCCTGGGAGGGGGGATTTGGTCCCAGGCCAGAGATGGGGGTCAAGCAGCGTTGGTGGGGGGAGATTCCCTGACCTGGGAATGCCAGCAGGTTACCGGGTTGTCTCTCCCCAGCTCTGGGAGGCGAGTGGGGTCTAGTGGGTTAGAGGAGCGGGGGCTGGGAGCCAGGACTCCTGGGTTCTCTCCCTGGCTCTGGGAGGGGAGTGGGGACTAGTGGTTAGGGCGGGGGGCAGGGCTGTGGTGGAATTGCCGTTCCCTGACATGGATTATCGGCGCCGTATCGAGCTAGCAGTGGGTTCCCGGGGGGGGCGGTGGGATCCCGGGGGGCGGTTGGGGCCCGCACAGGAAGGCAGAGCCAGGTGGGACCTGAGACCTCTCTGACCCAAGGACTCGGGGATAGTTCAAGAACCCGAGAGGGTCCACCCGACGGACGCTGGGCCCCATCCTGAGCTCCCCCGACCGGCTGGGGGCACCTGCTCCATGGCCAGGAAAACCGAGATGAAAAGGGGGGCACAGAGGCTGGGGGGGCCAGGACTGTGGTGCTGTGCCAAGGAAGAGACTGGCAGGACATAGGGCCAAGATGCCAGGCAGCCGGGTGCCCCACGTTCATCTCCCTGCTCTGAACCGGGCCAGCGGGTGGCTCGGGGGCCCTAGATGTGACCCGAAACTCCACCCTAGGCCCGAGAGAACTTCCCAGCCTTCACCCCACGCCCCTGCCAGAGCCGGGGGGAGAACCCAGGAGTCCTGATTCCCAGCCCCCCGCCAGCTCTAACCCACCAGCCCCCACCCCCCTGCCCGAGCGCGGGGGAGAACCCAGACATCCTGCCCCCTGCATTCCCAGCCCTTAACCATTAAACCATCTAGTTTTGGGGCTGGGTAATTTTTACCTTCCTTTCCAGCCTGCCGCTGCCCCTGCCCCCCGGTGAGATCTTTGTCCCGCATCGATCCCTTCCCCCCAGCATGTGACCAGCGAGTGGGGCAGAAGGTGAAATCTCTGACCCGACAAATCCCACCCCCTTGGTGGCCCCTGAGAGGCTTGTCAGCTGAGCAGCGATAGATCTCGACCCCCAGCTTAGTGATTAGGTTCCCTGAGGGGCCCCCTGCCCTGCACAGGGGCCCGCCCCTCTCTGCCCATCTGTGGGGCCCCTAGCCAGGGGACTGAGGCAGACCAGACCCCACCCACCCCCACCCTGTGGCCCCAAACCAGCCCACGGATGCACCCAGCGGGCGGCCTGGCGTTAGCCCACCTGCTGCAGGGCTGAGCCTGAGACCAGGCAGAGCTAGCCAGGGGCACCAGCGAGCCCCCCCCAGCCCAGGGCCAGGCCTGACGGTCCATCGGGGTACTGGGTACCCGCTTTGAGCCCGTCTGTGCAGCCAGCCCCATGCACATCTGTCCATCCATCCCCATGTCCAGCTGTCCATCCATATCTATCTACCCATCCGTCCGTCCATCCGTCCATCCATCCCCAGCTGTCCATCTATCCATCCACTCATCTACCCATCCATCCATCTGTCCATCCACCCATCTGTCCATCTCTATCTACCCATCCACCCATCTGTCCATCCAACCCCACGCACCTCTGTCCATCCATCCATCTACGCATCCACCCATCCATCTGTCCATCCAACCCCATGTACCTTTGTCCATCCTTCCATCCACCCATCCATCTGTCCATCCAACCCCACGCACCTCTGTCCATCCATCCATCTACGCATCCACCCATCCATCTGTCCATCCAACCCCATGTACCTTTGTCCATCCTTCCATCCACCCATCCATCTGTCCATCCAACCCCACTCACCTCTGTCCATCCATCCACTCATCTACCCATCCATCCGTCCATCCACCCATCTGTCCATCTCTATCTACCCATCCGTCCATCTAACCCCACGCACCTCTGTCCATCCATCCACTCATCTACCCATCCATCCATACCCATCCATCCATCTACCCATCCATCCATCCGTCCATCCACCCATCTGTCCATCTCTATCTACCCATCCATCCAACCCCACGCACCTCTGTCCATCCATCCATCTACACATCCACCCATCCATCCATCCATCTGTCCATCCAACCCCATGTACCTTTGTCCATCCTTCCATCCACCCATCTAATCATCTCTATCTACCCACCTACCCACCCACCTCTCCCATCTGGCCATCCATCCCCCATGCACCTCTGAACATCCGTCCATAACCATCCATCTGTCCATCCAACCCCAGGCACCTCTGTCCATCCATCCATCTAACCATCCATCCATCCACTTCTACCATGGTCCATCCAAATCCACATACCTCTGTCCATCCATCCATCCATCCCTCTGCCTATCTACCGAGCCATCCCCATGCACACTCACCTAACTATCTATCCATCCATCCGTCCATCCATACACACAGCCCTCTACCCATCCCTCCCTATAAACCTCTCTCTCTCGCTGAATCCATCCTCCCCCATGGGTATAGCACCCAGCTTCTCCTGGGCCCCCCATCTTCACCCCAAGGGCTCAGTTCCATGCTCACCACAACCTGTCCCCACGGATGCACACTGGTCTCTGGGCCAGGAGTGTCTGTAGCTGGGGACACTGGCCCCTTTTACATGGCTACCCCTGCCCCTCTGGCTTGGAAGAAGAGGTACCATGGCTAATGTGTCTTGGATTCCAATTGGTGTCAGCGGTGGGATCCCATTTGGTTGGTGTTAGTGGTGGGGTTGCTTTCTACTTGGTGCCCCCATCTGGCTCCATAGGGAACCGCAGATACAGAGGGCTCTCCATGTGGCTTGGACTCCTCCTCCTGGTTATGTGACCGAAAGGCCAAAAGTCCAAGGGCCGAGAAGGGGGAGAGAGGAAAAGAGATGCCAGCAGCCATGAGCTATGTCGTCCGACCCTGGGCCCTGAGGGACCTCAAAGACATCATGCGGCTGATTCGGGTGAGCAGCGGAGGGAAGTGTAATCGCACCCCGAGGGAATGGAGCTGCCCAGGGGTGGTAGCAACAGGTGGAGATAGAACCCAGGAGTCCTGGCTCCCAGCCTCCCCTGCTCTGACTGCTAGTTTCCCTTCCCTTCACCTACTCAAGCCAGGATAGAACCCAGGAGACCTGGATTCAGCTGGAAAGTTCCCCCAGAGATGTGGGCACGTTAACAAGAGGTGTTGAGATGCAGCCACCTCTGGGGCAGGGCGGCTAGTTATCCAGGGACCCCTCACCTGACACTGAGATGCGTCCACCTCTGGGGCGGGTTGGCTGGTGACACAGGGACCCCTTGCCCGGTGTGGAGACATGACCACCTATGGGGGCGGGGCAGCGGGTTACCCAGGGACCCGCTTGCCCGGTGCTGAGATGCAGCCACCTCTGGGGTGGGGCAGCTGGTTACACAGGGTCTGTCGTCTCTTAACAGGAAGGGGCAACGTTTCACAAGGCTTTGGATCAGGTCAAAACTACCCCCAAAGGTAAGCTAGTGGGGCTTTACCCATGAGCGATGTTCAGGGCTGGATTTCAGTGGAAGGGGGGCAGCTGGGAGTTTCTTCACTCCACTCCTTGTCGAAATTCCAGCCCCCCCGCTCTAACCACTAGTCCCCACTCCCCTCCCAGAGCCAGGGAGAGAACCCAAGAGTCCTGGCTCCCAGTCCCCCCTGCTCTAACCCACCGGCCCCCACCCCCCTCCCAGAGCCAGGGAGAGAACCCAGGAGTCCTGGCTCCCAGCCCCGCCGGGATCCAGCCAGTTTCTGTTTATTCTCTCTACCTGCAGCGCTCAGGGAGGATGGCTTCGGGAGGCACCCCAAATTTGGCTGTCTGGTAGCCGAAGTTCCCCCTGACCACAGGAGCAAAGACGGTGAGGCGTGGGAATTTGTGGGGAGGGGGCTGGGCAGTGTTTGGATGCGAGACTCATGTGCCCGCTGGCAGCAGGGCGGGCGCTCAGCGGGAGGCGCTGTTCTGCACAGAGTGAGGTGTTTGACTCCATAGGGTGCAGCTTATGTCACACCCCACCCCAGAGGTGGCTGCATCTCGGCACCGGGGGAGGGGTCCCCGTGTCCCCAGCCGCCCCGCCCCAGAGGTGGGTGCATCTCGACGCCAGGCGAGGGGTCCCCGTGTCACCAGCCGCCCCGCCCCAGAGGTGGGCGCATCTCGGCACCGGGCGAGGGGTCCCCGTGTCACCAGCCGCCCCGCCCCAGAGGTGGGTGCATCTCGGCGCCAGGCGAGGGGTCCCCGGGTCACCAGCCACCGCGCCCCAGAGGTGGGTGCATCTCGACGCCAGGCGAGGGGTCCCCGTGTCACCAGCCGCCCCGCCCCAGAGGTGGGCGCATCTCGGCACCGGGCGAGGGGTCCCCGTGTCACCAGCCGCCCCGCCCCAGAGGTGGGTGCATCTCGGCGCCAGGCGAGGGGTCCCCGGGTCACCAGCCACCGCGCCCCAGAGGTGGGTGCATCTCGGCGCCGGGCGAGGGGTCCCCGTGTCACCAGCCGCCCCGCCCCAGAGGTGGGCACATAGCAAGCCAACCAAGGGGCTAAATCTTTGCTGGCTGCAATCCTTGTCTCTGCCTTCGACGCTGGTTTCTCCAGGGCACACCGTCGTCGGGTACCAGTTCCATTATTTCAGCTACTGCACCTGGCAAGGGCGGATCGTTTTCGGGGAGGATCTGTACGTCATGCCGGAGTTCAGAGGTAGTGGCGCTGTGGGGCAGGGGGCGGGGCGGGGGGCTCAGCAGGGGGCGCTCTCCCCGGGCAGGTAGGGCTGGCCCCAGGGCAGCGCTGGGGTCGCTGGGGGGCAGGGAGCGGGGTGGGGGGCTCAGCAGGGGGCGCACTCCCTGGGCAGCTGGGGCTGGCCCCAGGGCGGCACTAGGGGGCGCTGGGGGGAAGGGAGCGGGGCGGGGGGCGCAGCAGGGGGCGCACTCCCTGGGCAGCCGGGGCTGGCCCCAGGGTGGCGCTAGAGGACGTGGTGGGGCAGGGAGCGGGGTGGGGGGCTCAGCAGGGGGCACTCTCCCCGGGCAGCCGGGGCTGGCCTCAGGGTGGTGCTAGGGGGCGCGGTGGGGCAGGGAGCAGGGCGGGGGGCTTAGCAGCGGGCGCTCTCTCCAGGCACCAAACTAATACTGTCCTGCCTTTCATGGAGACAATATTAAGACATGTTTATGCAAGACCTGCATGGGTCAGGGTTTGAACCCACATATCATCAGTGAGCAAGGGATCCCTGGGTCACCAGCCGCCCTGCCCCAGAGGTGGCTGCATCTTAGCACCAACCGTATCCCTGATGTTCTAAAAGCTCTGCTCTAGGAATGATTGGGGGGCAGGCCTCTGGCAGGGGGGGCTGGGTTAGAGCAGGGGGGGCTTGGAGCTATCCAGGGTGTCACAGCAGCCCTGGGATGTATGAATCTCGGAGCTAAGTGATTTATGTTCTTCTCTGCAGGCAAAGGGATTGGCACCAGTTTACTGAGCCAAGTGGCCAAGGTGAGATTCGCTCTGAAATTCAGTCTCTCTTCCTCCCTGGACTGTGTGGGCCAAATCTGGGGTCAATGGGCCATTGCTCCGTCTGTGGGGCCAGACCCCCAGGTAACTCCTCTGGGGCCACACCTTGCCTTCTGGCGTGGGAGCAGATAGGACGCTGCTGGTCCCACGCCGATGGGTGAGTCAGTGAAACAGCTCTGCCCCTCCATCTCTCCCGCAGCTCGCGCTGGCCCACGGCTGCACCCAGTTCCGGTTCGTGTCGGCCAACTGGAACCAGCCGGCCACGGCCCTGTACAAGAAGCTGGGGGCCGTGGACGTGACGGCGAGGGACAACTGGTTCGTCTGGCACATCGAGGGGCAGGCCATGGGGGAGATGGCGAAGCGGGCGACACAGTGAAGAGCTCTAGCTGGGGAGAGAACCCAGGAGTCCTGGCTCCGGGCCCCCCTCCGGCTCTCACCCTCCAGCTCCCACTCCCTTCCCAGAGCCGGGGAGAGAACCCAGGCGTCCTGCAGGTTCAATCCTGCCACCACCTGGATTTCGGCCCAGAATCCAGATCCGGCTGCAGCTCAATGCGCTGGCGAGAGACAGCGCCACTGGGGGGGTGCCCCAGGGCGTGACCTGCCACTGGGGGGCTCCTCTGGGCAGGGACCCCACGCGGCTCTGGACCCTTGCCAATAAACAACGGTGTCAACTCGCTTGTGCATGATTCTGTGCTGGAGGGGGGGGAGTTGTATCTTTCCACCCCTTCAGGGCTGCTTTAGGAGCTGGGGCTGTGGGGTTAGAACAGGGCGGGCTGGGGGCCAGGACTCCTGGGTTTTCTCCCCAGCTCTGGGAGGGGAGTGGGGGCTGGTGGGTTAGAGCAGGGGGGCTGGGAGCCAGACTCCTGGGTTCTCTCCCCGGCTCTGGGAGGGGAGTGGGGGGCTGGTGGGTTAGAGCAGGGGGGGCTGGGAGCCAGGACTCCTGGGTTCTCTCCCCAGCTCTGGGAGGGGAGGGGGGGCTGGTGGGTTAGAGCAGGGGGGGCTGGGAGCCAGGACTCCTGGGTTCTCTCCCCCGCTCTGGGAGGGGAGTGGGGGGCTGGGGGGTCAGAGCAGTGGGGCTGGGAGCCAGGACTCCTGGGTTCTCTCCCCCGCTCTGGGAGGGGAGTGGGGGGCTGGGGGGTTTGAGCAGGGGGGGCTGGGAGCCAGGACTCCTGGGTTCTCTCCCCCGCTCTGGGAGGGGAGTGGGGGGCTGGGAGCCAGGACTCCTGGGTTCTCTCCCCCGCTCTGGGAGGGGAGTGGGGGGCTGGGGGGTTAGAGCAGGGGGGGCTGGGAGCCAGGACTCCTGGGTTCTCTCCCCCGCTCTGGGAGGAGAGTGGGGGGCTGGGGGGTTTGAGCAGGGGGGGCTGGGAGCCAGGACTCCTGGGTTCTCTCCCCCGCTCTGGGAGGGGAGTGGGGGGCTGGGAGCCAGGACTCCTGGGTTCTCTCCCCCGCTCTGGGAGGGGAGCGGGGGGCTGGGGGGTTAGAGCAGGGGGGGCTGGGAGCCAGGACTCCTGGGTTCCATTAGTTATTTCCGTGTTGAGAGCGGGAGGTTGAGCCTCTTTCACGGGCGGAGCGGGGCCGGGGGGAGAGGATTCTGCCCCACGGACAGTTGGACGGGGCAGCGGTTGTGGGGCAGAGCCAAGTGCCTGCTGGGAAATACAATAAACTCTCTCCACTCGGCGGCTCCCCACTCTGAGCTCCCAGAGCCTCGCCCCCACCCCCGGGACTTTGAACCCAGGCGATCGGCGAGGGAGGGGGCATGGAGTGTGTTGTCCGGCCCTGCAGGGCTGAAGACTGTGTGGAGGTCATGCGGATGATAAAGGTTGGATGGGGAGAGAACCCAGGAGTCCTGGCTCCCAGCTCCCCCCCCTCTAACCCACCAGCCCCCGCTCCTCTCCCAGAGCTGGGGAGAGAACCCAGGAGTCCTGGCTCCCAGCTCCCCCCCCCCGCTCTAACCCACCAGCCCCCGCTCCTCTCCCAGAGCTGGGGAGAGAACCCAGGAGTCCTGGCTCCCAGCTCCCCCCCCCCGCTCTAACCCACCAGCCCCCGCTCCTCTCCCAGAGCTGGGGAGAGAACCCAGGAGTCCTGGCTCCCAGCTCCCCCCCCCCCGCTCTAACCCACCAGCCCCCGCTCCTCTCCCAGAGCTGGGGAGAGAACCCAGGAGTCCTGGCTCCCAGCTCCCCCCCCCCCGCTCTAACCCACCAGCCCCCGCTCCTCTCCCAGAGCTGGGGAGAGAACCCAGGAGTCCTGGCTCCCAGCTCCCCCCCCCCGCTCTAACCCACCAGCCCCCGCTCCTCTCCCAGAGCTGGGGAGAGAACCCAGGAGTCCTGGCTCCCAGCTCCCCCCCCCCGCTCTAACCCACCAGCCCCCGCTCCTCTCCCAGAGCTGGGGAGAGAACCCAGGAGTCCTGGCTCCCAGCTCCCCCCCCCGCTCTAACCCACCAGCCCCCGCTCCTCTCCCAGAGCTGGGGAGAGAACCCAGGAGTCCTGGCTCCCAGCTCCCCCCCCCCTGCTCTAACCCACCAGCCCCCGCTCCCCTCCCAGAGCCGGGGGTGGGGGGGGGAAGAACCCAGGAGTCCTGGCTCCCAGTCCCCCCGCTCCCCTCCCAGAGCCGGGGAGAGAGGGGGGCGCCCGGAGAGCTTTGGGGGTGCAGAATGGGGGGCCTGGGAAGAGGGAAGGAAATGAGGGGGGCTTGGGGGTGGGGAATTGGGGCTGGGGAGGAACGGTGGGGCTGGGTGGAGACAGGATTTCTCAGAGGCTGGAGGGAGGGTTTGTGGGGGGGCTGGGAGAGGAATTGGTGGGGGGGATGACTGAGAGGGGAATTGAGGGGAGATCCTGGTGGCGCTGGTAGGGGGGGGAAAGGAGTTGGGGGGTGCTGATCTACGGGCTCCCTTTCTGCCCCCCAGGAGCTGGCAGAGTTTGAGAAGCTCCCCGACCAGGTACAAATCAATGACCAAGGTGAGCTCTGCCCCCCCTCCCCCGGCCGATGCCACCCTCCCCCTGGGGATCTGGGTGTGCACCCCCTCTTCTGGGGCATGTGGGGAGAGAGAGGCAGCTGCAGGGGGGGCTGCATGGAGTCGGGTTTGAAGCTGCTCCAATTTGGGAGGGGGGCTGTGAGAGGGGGGTTCAGGGAGATGGAGGGTCCTGCCTGCGAGTGATGATGGGGTTCTCTTTCCTCCACGTCCCCCATGTCTCCCCCTCACCCCGCAATATCCTCCCCAGTGCTCAGGGAAGATGGTTTCCCCAGTGACCCTTTCTACAGATGTCTGGTAGCAGAGGTCCCGCCCGAACGCCAGAGTCGAGACGGTAATGCACCCCGCACCTCACAACGCCCGGGGGGTACACCCGACATCCGGCACAGTAATAATTCGGGGGACCCCAAGAGGCTGAAGACAGCCCAGCGCCGCCCCCCCAAATTAGCTACCCCAGTTTTCCTTGATAGACTTAGCTCTCCCCCCCTGGGCCATCCCTGACCCCCAGCTCTGGTCCCGGTGGCTCAGAGGTGAAGGTCGGGGGTCCAGGATTCGTGGGGGAGGTGGCTGAGGGGCTGAGTTTGGGGGGAAGATCCAGATCTTTGTCTCTTTTTCCTTCTGTCTGATTCACTTTTTCCATGGAGGGGACCCCCCCCATAAAATAGCCCCCAGGCCCCCCCTCAGCCAGGACTAGAACCCAGGAGTCCTGGCTCCCAGCCCCCTGCTCTAACCCACCAGCCCCCGCTCCCCTTCCAGAGCCAGGGAGAGAACCCAGGAGTCCTGGCTCCCAACCCCCCCTGCTCTAACCCACCAGCCCCCATTCCCCTCCCAGACCCAGGGATAGAATGGGGGGTGCCTGGAGACCTTTGGGGATGGAGAATGGGGGGGATGGGAGCAGGGAAGAGAATTTGGGGGGCTGGGAGTTGGGGAATTGGGGGCCAGGTGAAGAAGGGATTTCTCAGAGGCTGGGGGGAGGGTTTGGGAGGGGCTGGGAGAGTACGAGGAATTTGGGGGTGCCTGAGGTGGGGGCAGCTGTTGGACTTTGTTCCCTGCCCCAGGACACACTGTTGTGGGGTATGGCCTCTATTTCTTCACCTACAGTACCTGGAAAGGCAGAAACATCTATATGGAAGACCTGTACGTCATGCCTGAGTTCAGAGGTACGGAACTGGGGGAGAATGGCATTATTTGGGGTCCCCAACATAGACAGCCCCAGCGATGCCTGCAAGGCAGTCACCCGAGGGGAAGAGCTAGGACACGGAAAAGTGGAGCAGAACCCAGGAGTCCTGGCTCCCAGCACCTCCTGCTCTAACCCACCAGACCCCACTCCCCTCCCAGAGCCAGGGAGAGAACCCAGGAATCCTGGCTCCCTGCCCCCCTGCTCTAACCCACCAGTCCCCACTCCCCTCCCAGAGCAGGGGAGAGAACCCAGGAGTCCTGGCTCCCAGCACCTCCTGCTCTAACCCACCTGTCCCCACTCCCCTCCCAGAGCTGGGGAGAGAACCCAGGAGTCCTGGCTCCCAGCCCCACCCCAGCTCTAACCACTACACCCTGCTGTTAAATTACTGATTTCTCTCCCCACACAGGTAAAGGCATTGGCAAGAAGCTTATGAGTAAAATCGCAGAGGTAACAGGACATTGGACCCTTTCTGATCCCTTCCTTTCTTTGCTCTCAGATTGCAAGCCAGCCCCCTAGGGGGATCATTGTTACCACTTATACCATGGGGGAAACTGAGGCACTGGCCTGGCTCCCAGCATCCCCTGCTCTAGCCACCAGCCCCCACTCCCCTCCCAGAGCTGGGGAGAGAACCCAGGAGTCCTGGCTCCCAGCCCCCCCTGCTCTAACCACTAGAACCCACTCCCTTCCCAGAGCTGGGGAGAGCACCCAGGAGTCCTGACTCCCAGCCACCCCCTGTTGATCCTTCTCAGATTGGCGTGGAGAACAGATGCACGCAGATGAAGTTTGTGGTGCTGGACTGGAATCAAGCGGCCATCGACTTCTACCAGGGCCAGGGGGCGGTGGACCTCACGGCCGCGGAGGGCTGGCACTTCTTCCACTTCGAAGGAGATGCCCTGGAGCAGCTGGCGCAGGGGCAGCTGGGACACTGATGTGGCCACCAGCCCCCACTCTCCTCCCAGAGCCGGGGAGAGAACCCAGAAGTCCTGGCTCTCACTCCTCTGCTGTAAACCTTCATAGATGCTCCTGTAAAATTCCTTTCCTCTGGTCAATTTGGTGGGGTGGGGGGCGGTTTGGGGGTCAGGCAAGGCTGTGTGAATGAGAATAGCTGGGGGGGAGAGGGTCTCTAGATCCACTGGGGTCCCATGTTCCAGCACGCCCCAGCATCTAGTACATGGAATAAAACCATAGCAAACAAATATTTGTCTGTGTCCAAATCACTCACCCCCAGAAATGTTGGGGTCGGAGTGGGGGGGCATATTCAGGTGACAATGGGCGGGGGGGTGGGAAGTGTGCGGGGGGAGCTGCAGGGTATGGGGTGAGGGATTTCTACCTGACCCAGTTTCCCGGGGCAGGAGTAGGGAGCGAGCGAGATATCCATTGAATAGTAGGGGAATCACCCATGGGGAGGTCGCAGTAGAGGGAGTATGACACACAGAGTCTGAATCATCCCTCTGTGGGCTTGGCTATCTCAGCCGGGGGGGTCTGGGCGTCACACTGATCTCGGTCGTGAGTTAGTCCTGAGAAAAGGAGCTCCTGAGGGAGCCAGGGATAGAACCCAGGAGTCCTGGCTCCCAGCCCCTCCTGCTCTAACCCAGCAGACCTCCATTCCCCTCCCAGAGCCAGAGATAGAATCCGGATGTCCTGGCTCCCAACCCCCGCCCTCCCCCCAATAGACCCTCCTTCCATGAGGCCTGGCCAGGGAGATCACAATGATCTGTCCTGGCTGTAGTATCTAGAAATCTACCCATTTATTTAGTAAATAAAACCCTACCAAAATAAGCCCCTCCAACCCACGCCCCTCTTTCTCCAGGAGAGGACAATCGTGTGCCCAATTCGGGGCCCGGTTGCTTAATGGCCTGGGGGATGGAGCTCAGATACTCCTGGAATCAACCAGGCGGGAAGTCCCATGGCCCCTACATGACCACAGATTGTGACCTCAGAATGTATACATCGGGGGGGGGAGGGACACAGTAGAATAACCCATAGAGAGGAGAAGAGCCTATAGAAAAGAAAATAACCCATAGAAAACAGCCTATACAGAAGACTCCATAGAGAAGAGAAAAACCTGTAGAAAAGGACCCATAGAGAAGAGCAGAGCCTGAAGAGAGGAGACGAGGCCATACAGAACAGCCCATAGAGATGAGAAGGACCCATAGAGAAAAGAGCCCATAGAGAAGAAAAGAGCTAGACAGAAGAACCTATAGAGAAGAGAAGGACCCATAAAGAAAAGAACCCATAGAGAAGAGAAGGACCCATAGAGAAGAGCCTATAGAGAGGCGAAGAGCCGGAAGAGAAGAACCAATAGAGAAGAGCAGGACCCACAGAGAAGACAAGAGCTAGACAGAAGGACCTATAGAGAAGAGAAGGACCCATAGAGAAACACAGCAAGGTGTCTAGACGCTGGCACAACTGATGTATTTTTTTTCCCCCTTCCTACACAGATGGGGACCCAGTGGTGGCATTCAAAGCGGACGATCTTTCCAGACCTCATCTCGTTCCAGAAGCAGACGAAGTGTCTGCCGATGTCCTGGGAAGACAAAGGGAGGCCGGGAAGATGACGGCACAGGGGAAGAGAATCGCGCCCTGCCGGCCCCTCTTCTGTGCGACGATTGTGAGTCAAGAACCCCAACTCCTGAAGTGCTGACAAACTGGAGGCGGGGCTATTTGCCTTCTGATTTTTTGGAGCAACACTAAGGACCGAATCAGGGTGAATTCTCCCAGCACTTGGGGTCCTCAAAATGGCCATTGGAAAGTGTGACCAGTTGTGACTAAAGCTCTCACTTTAGTCATCCAACAGAACATTTCTCCATGTCCTATTAAGACGCAATGTGTTTCCCATAGCATCTTCCAACACAACTGCACAAGGATGTTCCAATGAAGATCAAAATGTTCCATTTCGACCTTGGTAGAACAGACCATTTTTTGTGTGTGGTGGGGGAGATTATAAAATCAAGGATCCAGAACAAAAATTTTGGACGCTGTGTGTTGCGGGGGAACTTTCAAACTTCTCTGTTTTTATTCCAAATTGGAACAAAAACGTCCATGAATAATCTTAAATTGGAAGGTTTCTAACAATCCGAGTGGGGGTACTAGAATAACTCCTAATAGAAGTAACAAGGAGATCAGAGGGAAACCTAACGAGACTTCAGATGGATCTTGATAAATTTATGACCAGGGTTATACGATGCGATTGCCTGGACTGGATGACCCAGGAGACCTTTCCAATCCTACATAAATACTGGGATTTCTCAAACAAAATACTGAGGTTTCAACTAGCTCTCCAAGATCTGGCTGGAGCGCCTGATGGGTGAATTTCATCAGCCTATGTTATCAAGGATGTCTGAGGTCATAGTAAAAAGAAAAGGAGGACTTGTGGCACCTTAGAGACTAACAAATTTATTAGAGCATAAGCTTTCGTGAGCTACAGCTCACTCTGAGGTCATAGTGGCTCCTTTGGGCCTTCGGCTGTGAATCTGCTGCTGGCCCCAGTGGCTAGCAGATATTTTGGGCCTTTCCGAGCTGCCTCTATGAGGAGATGGGGTGACATGAGTCAGGTGTACCCTTGTTTATACCATCTACAAAGTCCTGCTTCCCTGAACGCAGAAAGAGCAACCGGTGCTCTGGCTTTCTGGCCTAGAGTGCCCAAAAGGCAGCGTAGGCTAGTGAACAGAGCACTGAACGGGGACACGGGCAAGGTCACCCAGATCTTCCAAGTCCCTTTAACGTGCTTCCATTTTCCCATCTGTAAAATGGAGATGATATTGACCTTCTCTAAAGCACCTGGAGATCTATAGATGAAAAGAGCTAGGTATTAAATTCCTTCTGGCGTTCTCTGATTACATGCTGAGCCTGTTGGAGGCAATCTCCAAGCAGCAGGCTGCCTTGGGCAGTCATCTTCCCCAAGTTCTTTCATGCTCTCACACCTTAAAGGGGCTTAATTGCTCCTTCTGAGCCTGAAACACCACTTGGCACAGCCATGGGCTGTAATGAGGGTCTGTGGATCCAAGACTCCACTGTGTCTGGCTCTATTCCCCCTTCTTCCTCTTGCAGGTGGTGAAGATCTGCCTGAGATGGTGCTGGCATTGATTTTGCTGGTGGCATTGGCTGTTGTTGCGGCTCTCTCCGCCCTGGGTGTCGTCTTCGTGGTCAAAAACTGTGGCTACTCGGCCCCGCAACTGGGCATGTGATTTCTGTCTTTCTGTGCAATAAAGAGTGAGGAGAACAAGCTCTGATGTCTGATTTCAATAGATTCTTTGGAGGGGGGGTTCGCTTTGGAATGGGTTGGGAACTGGTGTGGAAGGTCTATGGGAAAGGTCTATGGGAAACCCTGAAGGGGGGCAAGAAACAGATTTGGACAAAAAGCTGACCCCTCCACCCAAAAAAAAACCCCAAACAAACATGGTGGGAGGGGACTGGATTGTGGGCAGATCAGAGTCTTGTTAGCAGGTTGGAGACGGGCATCCAGCTACAGGGAAGGAGCTGGGTTGAAGGTTTCTTTGTTAGCCTTTCTAAAGGACTCTACCATGGAAGGGGTTGACCGCTCTAAAATGTCTTCACTGGCACATCAGAATGGCCATAGAAAGTCAGACCAATGGTCCATCTAGCCCAGTATCCTGTCTTCCGACGGGGGCCGGTGCCAGGTGCTTCCAAGGGAAGGAACAGAACAGGGGCTGGATCAATGGAAAGCTGCCCTGTCGTCCAATCCCAGCTTCTGGCAGTCAGAGGTTTGGGGCCACCCGGAGCATGGGGTTGTCCCCCGACCATCTTGGCTAATAGCCACTGATGGACCTGTCCTCCAGGAACGTAACTAATTCTTTTTTTAACCTTATTATACTTTTGGCCTTCACAACATCCCCTGGCAAGGAGTTCCCCTGGTTGGGTCAAGTACTTCCTTTGGTTTGGTTTTAAAGCTGCGGCTTATTAACTTGAGCACATGTTGCCCCGGTTCTTGTGTTATGTGAAAGGGAAAATAAATACACTTTCTCCATACCATTCATGATTTGATAGACCTGCATCATCTCCTTCTCCGTAATCCTCTTTTCCAAGCTGAACAGTTCCGTCTTTTTAATCTCTCCTCGTACACAAGCTCTTCCATACTCCAGCCAGCACGGTCCCAGTACAGATCTTTGAGGGACCCTGCAGTTTATCGCTCTCCGTTCTGAAAACTGACTGTTTATTCCTACCCGTTATTCCCAATCTTTTAGCCAGTTTCTGATCCGTGAGACGACCTTCCCTCTTATCCTGTGACTGCTTGCTTTGCTTAAGAGCCTTCAGTGAGGGACCCTGTCAAAGGCTTTCGGAAAGTCCAAGTATGCCAGATGCACTGTCCACATTTTTGTTGATGCCCCTGAAAGAATTCTAGTAGATCAGCGAGGCGTGATTTCCCTTTCCAGCAGCTGCGTTGCCTCTTCCTCCAGCAAATCACGTCCAGCGCCGTGGAAGGCCGAGTCCTAACTGCAGTAGGTGGGGAGGCGGAGGCAGGGCAGACCTCATCTCCAAGCCCGGCTGCAGCGCAAGGGCTGGGCTGGGGCCGTTGTTCTTGTACAGGGTGCGGCCAGGTCCCAGAAGGGAGTCATTGGGTCACCCCTCTCAGCCTCAGCACATGGCAGCTGTTAGACGATGCCTTGAGGGGACAGGGCTGCCTTGCCAGAAAAACGTGCAGGGCTCTGCCAGTCCCCTGTGACAAGACCTGGCCTTGTGCCCCAACCCATCGTGCCAGGCGGCCTCCTGTCCCACGATGCCCCAGGGCAACCTATTCCCACAATTCACCGGGGTGACCTATCCCACAATGCACCAGGGTGACCGCGGCCTCCTGTCCCACGATGCCCCAGGGGTGGGCTTCTCTCCCACGGTGCCCCGAGGCAGCCTAGTATCCCATGATGCCCCAGGACCATCTCCATCACCATGCCCCAGGGCAGCCTCCCATCCCACAATGCCTTGGGGCAACCGCAGCCTCCTGTCCTATTCCACAATGCTCCGGGGCGACCGCGGATTCCTGTCCCACGATGCCCTGGGGTGACCTATCCCACAATGCACCAGGGCGACTGCGGACTCCTGTCCCACAATGCCCCAGGGTGACCATGACCTCCTATCCCACAGTGCCCCGGGGTGACCTATCCCAGAATGCTCCGGGGCGACCAGGGATTCCTGTCCCACAATGCCCCAGGGTGACCATGGCCTCCTATCCCACAATGCCCCGGGGTGACTGTGGCCTCCTGTCCCACGATGCCCTGGGGCGACCAATCCCACAATGCACCAGGGTGACCGTGGCCTCCTATCCCACAATGCCCCGCGGCCTCACAGGTTCCTTCTCCCAGCCCCACCCTCCCACGGGAAGGATCAGGCCCCCGCCCCCTCCCTCTGAGTGACGCACTGCGTGCCCGTGACGTAACACCCCAGGAGCGGGGCGTGGCCCCGCCCAAGGAGGGCAGCGCGGTGACGCAGGGCGCAGCGCCAAGGCGGAGGGGGGAGGGGTGACGCCGCGCGCCGGGGACGTGACGTAACGCGGCGCTTGCGTCCGGGGGAGGGGGCGGGGCGGCGGAGGTGACGCGGCGCGCGCGGCCCCCCCCCTTTTTTTTTTTCGAGCGCGCGGGTTGATGACGCCATTGGGCGGCGCCGACGGCTCCTGGGTCCTGGGAGGCGGCGGCGGCGGCGGCGGCGCAGGGAGCCGGAGCGAGGCCCCGCTCTCCGGGGGGGGGGGTGAGTGACCGGCCCCGCCCCTGTCCCCACTGCGGTCCGCCGCCCCCCGC
>NC_050095.1:1102336-1138912 GCF_009764565.3 Dermochelys coriacea | reverse complement strand
ATTAAATTAGAACAAGATGTCAGTAATTTTAGCTCTTGTGATGTGTTTCTTTCCTATATTGGAAGAATTTGAGGATTGTCCTGTGGTAGAAACCCGTACCTTATCTCACGTCACTTACCCAGCTTTCTCTCTAGGCAAGTCATTCCATCTCTGTGCTTCATTTGTCCATTTGAGAGGAGCATCCTTTTCTCCCACCCTTTGTTTGCCTTACCAATTTAGATGAGGTGGTCTTTGGGGCAGGACTGTTTCTTCCTGCATTGCATGTATGTACTGCTCCTAGCACAGCAAAGCCCTGATCTTAATAAATGCTGCTGTAATAGTATCCAAATAATATCCCCCGGGGGTCTGCAGACTGTCTAAGATATCCAGGGGGTTCCGCGCCTCCATTTGAAATTGTTTAGGGTCGACAAATGCAAAATGGTTGGAAACCACTATAATTCGCAATGCGTTCTTTGCTTTTAGGTGTGTATTGTGCAAAAGGAGTAACTTTTAGGTGCTTTCTTAGACTCTTTACTTTCTTACACTGTCTTAGAGTGTAAAAAAGGTAGATTTCGCATCGAACCGTCCATGAATTTCGAAACATCATCGACCCAGCTGTTTTTAATCTTTGATCATATTTTGTCTCTGGGAGCTAAGAATCAATTGTTTTGGTTTTTTTTTCAGATTAGACTTGCCTGTTTTATCTCCTTCTAGTACTTCCTCATCAGCCATGAGTTGCTACAAGAATCTGCACCTGCTCTTGATTTTTATTAACTAAGGTGCTTTTAAGGGGCAAAGTTGCCTCTCTGAAACTGGGATGTTAAGCACCACCATGTGTTCTCCATGATCTCAGTAAGGAAGTAACTTTTTCTTAGTGACATCTGGCAACACTTTGAGCGGGTCCCTGGTTGTAGGAATTTGAGGGTCAGTGCTGTCCTTATGAAACAGCAAAGCAAAGACGAGAATTGGATATCTGTAAATAGTACCACACGTTCGGAAAAAGCGAGAGCTATGGGATGTTGCAGGACTGTAGTAACCTGATCTCGGCCAAAGAGGTGTGTGGTATTGTCTCCGCTTTGCCACAGGGCTAATTTTAGACCTGTCTTGCCCCACGGGAAAACAGTCGAACACGAACCGGTGTCTGGCATCAGCGGGTCTGCAGATCAAAGGTGTAAAAAATTCTTCATGGGCTAATTCTCTGCTTAGAAAGGGGGAAGGAAGGCTTTTTTCAGCTGACTTGCCAGCTTTTGTTAGCCTTGCTGCTTCTGCCTTCGTTCTGCCTTTCACGAGTAGAGGGTCTCTGATTCCCGTCCGACTTTCGTTCGTGTTTAAGGTGAAGGTTCTCTGGAGTTTTGCAAGTGAGAGTTAAGAAGATTTCAGAGGTTATTTCCCCCTCCTATACTTCACTGCTCAAGTCCCCTTTTGGTTTAAGTAATAGCAACCTGTCAGCACTCGCTTATTCCACCAAAATCCGGCCCCCTCAGGGAATCTTGGTGGCCTTTTAGATAAAGCCTCGGACTAGGCCTCGAGAGATCCGAATCCTATTCCTGGCTTGGCCACGGGCCTGCTGGGTGACCTTGGTTAAGTCATTTCAGTGCTCCATGCCTCGGTTTCCCCATCTGTAAATTGGGGGCAATAATTCGGATGCCTCCTCTGTAAAGCCCTTTGACATCTAGTGATGAAAAGAGCTAGATGGTCTTGTTTGATTAGCCTCATTTGATGTTTAACTGCTCTTAGAGTTAGTTTTCCTTGTATCTAACCTAAACCTCCCTTGCTGCAGATTAAGCCCGTTGCTTCTTGTCCTACCTTCAGTGGACATGGAGAAACAATTGGTCCCCATCCTTTGTAGAACATATTTGAAGACTTTTATCAGGTATTCACACCCCCCACCCTCCCCAGTCGTCTTTTCTCAAGACTTAAACATGACCAGTTTTTTTAACCTGAGCATAGGTCAAATTTTCTAAATCCTTGATCATTTTGGGTGCTCTCCTCTGGACTTTCTCCGGTTTATCTGCATGTTTCTTAAAGTGTGGGCACACACAACTGAACACAGCACTGCTGCTGTGGCCCCCCCCCAGTGCCGAGAAGAGTGGAATAGCTACCTCCCATGTCTTACGAGCAACACTCCCATTAAGACCCCCCCCCAGAACGATGATAACCTTTTCTTTCAACTGCATCACGCTGTTGACTCGTATTCCGTTTGTGATCTCTCGGTGCACTTCCCCCTGCTCCACTGTACCAAATACAAACTGGATCACTTTTAGGGCCTCTTGCTATTTAGATACGTAAAGCTACCACCTTGTCGTCGTCCCTGCTAGGTACAGGTTTGCCCGCGTTGCTTCGGTATGCTCATAACGCTTGCAGCTCTGCAGTAAGAACGCTGTAATCAAGTGTCATGCTTCAGGTTTTCAGCATGTTGCCTCCGGGGTCAGGAAGAAATTGTTTTCCCCGAAGCACAGTTGGCTAGACATATTCACGGTTGTTGTTTTTTTGCCTTCCTCTGAAGCATCAGAGATTGGCCACAACTGGAGACAGGACACTGGATAGGGTGCACCAGTGCTCAGAGGTGGTACAGAAAGTCCTTTCTAGTGTCTTGGCTGGTGTGTTTTGCTCCTTTCCTCAGGGTCACACTGATTTCCACATTTAGGGTCCGATTAGATTGGCAGGGACGTTTTTTGGGTGGGGGGGTTCGCCTTCTGGGGTCAACTGGGTATATACATCACCCAATCATTTTCCTGCCACAGCAGGGGCCATAGGCACCGGTGGCACTTTGGCCTCTCCTGTTCTCTCACTGTGGCGAGCAGTTTAGTCTCCTGAGGACTGAAATGCTTTGGTTAAGCAAAACTGGGCTCAAGATCGGGGCGTGCGGGTGGGTTTCCGTGGCCTGCATTAGATCATACAGCCTAAGCTTGGGTTTAACGACCCTGCCTGGCCTTTAATTCTGTTAAACTATGAAAATCCCTCCTTCTGTATGGTGCCTGAGATGACTGGAAGATCTCTGAGTGCAGAAGGCTCTTCAATCCAACAGACTAAAGTGGAACAAGATCTGATGGCTGGAAGCTGAAGCTAGTCAAATCCCAACTGGGAACAGGGGGCAGGTTTTTAGCCCATCAGGGTCATTGATCTTTAATTCTTCAGGATAAATAGGACTAATTCCCTGAGATGGGATATTAGATGGATGGGATCTGAGTTACCCAGGAAAGAATTTTCTGTAGTATCTGGCTGGTGAATCTTGCCCATATGCTCAGGGTTTAGCTGATTGCCATATTTGGGGTTGGGAAGGAATTTTCCTCCAGGGCAGATTGGAGAGGCCCTGGAGGTTTTTCGCCTTCCTCTGTAGCATGGGGCATGCTTGCCTTGAGGGAGGCTTCTCAGCTCCTTGAAGTCTTTAAACCATGATTTAAGGACTTCAATAGCTCAGACATGGGTGAGGTTTTTCATAGGAGTGGGTGGGTGAGATTCTGTGGCCTGCACTGTGCAGGAGGTCGGACTAGATGATCAGAATGGTCCCTTCTGACCTTAGTATCTATGAATTACCCATTGGAGCAGCTCCACAAGGGGCATGGCATACATGGGCTGGAGGTGGGAATACTTAATATGCCTCAGTGCAGTGTTTCTCAGTGACCGGTCTGTGGACTGTCGCTGGTCCCTGAGATCTCGCTGACCCAGTTTAGGAAGGCAGCAAGCCGGTATCAAAAAGGTTGAGAGACACTGGACTTGATGACTTGTTGAGGTCCCTTCCAGCACTGCTGTTTCTGTTTTTGTGGTGGATTTGTCCATCTCTTGGAATTTTTAAATTGAAGTAAAACTGGGTTCAAAAAAGAACTAGATAAGTTCATGGAGGATAGGTCCATCAAGGACTGTTAGCCAAGAAGGTCAGGGATGCAACATCATGATCCCAAAATGTCCAATTGCCAGAAGCTGGGATCGACAACAAGGGATGGATCACTCGAAAATGCCCCAGTTCTGTTCATTCCCTCTGAAGCATCTGACATTGTTCCCTCCCAGATAGTGGGCTAGATGGACCATTGGTCTGACCCCAGTATGGCCGTTCTTATGAGACCGAATATCTTTCTAAAAGAGATGTTCTTAGTCCAACCACAAATGTGTTGGGATCGATGTAGGAATCACTGGCTGAAATTCTCGGGTGTATGTTGCGTAGGAGGGCAGACTAAGAGAAAAGTTAAGACCAGAGGGGATTGATCAAACGCTGACCGCGACTAGACGGGTGGCGATTATCGGGCTTGAGTGCTAGTTTGCCCTCCTTCCCTTTGGTCCATAATTTCCCCTGATGTCTCTTCACAGTCCTAGATTGTGAGCAGCACAACAGATCTTTTTGGCGAGAAGGGACCACTAGAGAGAGTCTGACTTCCTGTATTTCATCTGGGGACTCCTGTATTGAGGCCAATAACTTGTGGTGGATTAAAGCATCTCTTCCCGAAAGACAGCCATCCGTTCTTGATATGAAGGCCTCAGGAGGCGGAGAATCCACCACCTGGGACTTTATTCCAGGGTTAATCACCCTCACTGTTAAGAGTTTGTGCCTTATTTTTAACTTGAATTTGTTTGGCCTTAGTTTCTGGCCGTTGGTTCTTGTTCTGCCTTTCCGTGCTAGGTTACAAAGCCCTTTAGCCTAAGTACCCACATGGAAAAAATATCAGATATTAAACACCATGATCAAATCACCTGTTTGATCTTCTCTAGTCTTCTTAAGTCTCTCGTTTATTTTCCAGGTTTGGGATAATTTGTGTGGTTCTTTGCTGCACCATCTCCAGTGTTCAACCTTTTATTTTAAAAAGGTGGACGTAAGAATTGGATGCAATGTTCCACTCTTGGTCTCACTGAGTGACCCTGATCTTGTAGGGTTTGAAACTTGTCTGGTTATTAGAGCCAGTAGCTTGAAACCTTAGCTTAGTTTATTTAATGGGCTCTCAAACTGGGGGTTTTGGTCACCTCGAGAAGGATGTGGGAGGCTAGCATGACAGTGTTCCAGTTCTCCATGGCTAGATGAGATAGGAAGCACCTGAAACTTTCATGGACTATCCCGAAACACTCTCCTGTCTCAGCATAGGATTGTTGCATGGAAAAGGCTGAGACACACTGTTTATTTTAGACCCCAGAAGCGTGTTGAGAAAGGTTGTGTGTGTGTGTGTGTGTGTGGGCTCCGAGTGGAAAGTAGAGATAAAATGTGCCACTTTGGTATGAGAGGGGAGCTGATTTGCTTCACGTTGAATGAATGATAAATGGGACACCGTTTGCCAGTCAGTTGGCTAACTTGGGAATGACACTAGCTACATATATAGCCTCAGGCACAACTGCATTTAAAGGGGACCTGCTTGAGACAAATATAGAACTGTTACTCCTAGAGGATTTAATTACCATCTGTGGATTGGGGGGTAAATGTGTGGTGGTGCTAGTGTGTGTGTGTGGGGGGGGGGGGCAGGGGGTGATCAGTTTCTCTGGTTAGATCAAGATTTGTAAAGCGAACCCCCTCCCAACTTAGCGTCGTCTGCAAATTTTATAAGCACCCTCTCCACTCCAAGACATTCATGAAAATATCAGATCATAAGTGACTCAGCGCTAAATGTCCCCTCTTCCCAAGTTTGGCGCAAACCATTGATAACTGCTCTTTGAGTACAGTCTTTCAGTCAGTTGTGCACTTTCATTTAGACCACACTGCCCTAGTTTGCTTTTGAGGATGCCATGTGAGACGGTGTCAAAAAGCCTTCCTAAAATCAAGGGATATCTCCTCTACAGCTCTCTCAGAACAGAGTCCCTGCCCCAAATTGTTTACAGCAGGGAATAGAAGTTGTATGGCGGGCCATGAATGCTCACAAAATTGGGGTGCAGGAGGGGGTGAAGGCTATGGCTGGGGGTGCAGGCTCTGGGGTGGGCTGGGGATGAGGAGTTTGGCATGTAGGAGGCTGCTCCAGGCTGGGACCGAGGGATTCGGAGGGGGATCAGGGCTGGGGCAGAGGGTTGGGGCATGGAGAGAGGCTCAGGGGTGCAGGCTCCAGGAAGCACTTACCTCAAGTGGCTCCCGGAAGCAGCGGCCGTGTCCCCCCCCTCCAGCTCCAACGTGGAGCCGCAGCCCTGCGCTGCCCTGTCCGCAGGCGCTGCCCCTGCAGCTCCTATTGGCTGCAGTTCCCAGCCAATGGGAGCTGTGGAGCAGAATGCAGAGCAGAGGCCCCTGGCTGCCCCTACATGTAGAAGTCGGAGGGGGACCATGCCGCTGCTTGTGGGCGCCACATGGAGCGGCTCTCGACCCTGCTCCCAGGCTGGAGCGGGGCAAGCTCCAGACCCCCATCCCCAGCGGGAGCTCAAGGCTCGGCTTAAAACGGCTGGCGGGCCGGATCCAGTCCACGGGCCATAGTTTGCCTACCCCTGGTTTACAGTCTGTATGATGAGACAACAGATGGATCCGGTCAGACAAGGGAGTACAAGGAAACAGGGAGACAATATTGAGTTTGAGGAGGGGTGTGAAGGAGGTTACGTTAGGTTTTTTTTTGCGGGGGTGTACAGAGAGCTCCTCCCAAGCATGAGGGGCAGCATGGGAGAAAGCACGAAGGTGTGCCTTTGAAATTTAACAGGTGGTTTGGAAGCTGGCATTGTGGGCTGATTGGAAGTGAGTGCTGACATCTTGATAGCAAATAGCTTTCACCTGGAAAAATCCCATCTCTAATACAGATATCTTAGAGGTACCTAGGGTAATATCGACCTCTGTAGTAACTTGAGCAAGAACAATTATTTCCCTGGACAAGTCCCGCTTCCCTGATCTTTAATGTTTGAACTCTGAAGTCAGGATTGTCTGATGCCCTGTTCAGAATTAGTGCAGGAGTTCCTGCGTTGGTTGGTTCACTGGTTGTTTTCCAGCACTTAGAGGAGCGTTGAGCTGCTTTTGTTTTCGACAATTGGCATCTTCTGCATGAGTCCCGAAACTTCTGTCTTGCAGATCATGTTTTACCGTTCCCAATGGTGAATCCCCCTTAAAGACCAGCGAGTCAGAAAAGCACCTGGCATGAAACCTGTAACGTGTGGAGCTCTATATTCAGAACAAATGAGAGGAAAGCGAGCTATGGGGCTGAGATTCCAATCTCGCTCCCTCTAACCTTGGGCCGTGGCTTCATTTCTCTCTGCCTCCCTTCCCTATATGTAAAAAACTCTGATCTCCCGAGGAATTCTTCGTTTCTTGATGGCTTCCAATCGAGACTGTTTCGGCTAAAGATATGTTTTAGCCAGGCACAAGTTACTGGACTCAGGATGACTGGGTGAAACTGAACTGCTTCCGATATAATGTCATGCTAGTGACCTAATGGTCTTTTCTGGCTTTAAACGCTCTGAACTTAACTTTGGTGCTGTCATTTGTTTCTGTTTATATATTATCACTCCCATCCCATAATACTGAGCACCTCCTGGGAAGAGAGAGCTTTATCCTCTGGAAGGGAGGGAAATATGATCTTCATTTTGTGGGTGGGGAAACGGAGGCACGGACAGTTAAGTGGCTTTCCCAGAGTCAGAGCTGGGACTCTAACCCAGACCGGAGTCTCAATCCAGAGCCTTAATCATGAGCCCATTTGCAGAATTAGCTTCTGGCTGAGGTGGTGTTGGGTATGGGGGAGCGTCTCTCTAAGCACCTGTTCACCAGTGCAAATGAGGCATTCCTGGATCAGATGCCGAATGAGTGTGTCCAGAAGATGTTAAAACAGCAGGAAAAGAAAATTGGCTCTGGATTTTGTAGTCCCTATAAAAAATATAAAATATTTGTTGGCAGTGTTTAGCGGCCCAACTGGGATGAAGGCCCCGTCCTACGGAACACAGAATATATTGTAATGCCTTTCTGGAAATCAAGGATGGTGCCTTATCTGGAGATGACCTTCAAAAGGAGGTGGCGGAGTTAGAGGGGGTTCAGAGAAGGGCCATGAAAATGATTAATAGCCTGGATAACCGCTCATGTGAAGAGAGATGAAAGCCGGAATGGCTCATTAGCTGTTCCTGTCCATCACCGGCCACCGAACCCCGCCGTCACCCCGTATTGAGCCAATGACCTGGATTAGACTAAAGCGTTACAGCCCTTAGGAGGTTACCCTGTTGTGTGCCACAGGCAGAGAACAGGAGCTGACGGAGGTGACACCAGTGCCCAAGGCAGGGAATTAATTAGGTGAGATGTACCCAGATGATCCTAGCAAGCAACCTGCCCCCCAAGCTGAAGTCCCCCAGGGTCCCTATAAGTCTAAACTGGGGGAAGATTCCTTCCCACCCCTGAAAATGGCAATCAGTTTGTTGTGGGATTGTTACCTGATAAAAGGGATTTGTTAAGAGAACACAAGTCTGTAAAGTAATGAAAGGGAAAGAGAAGGTAGAGTGGGAGTTTCTCTCTTCCCTGTCTCTCAAAACCATGGCCAGGGGACACCAAACGGAATGGTGGCAAACGCAAAACTGAGCAAAGGAATTTTTTTTTTTCACACACAGCGTGTGCTTATCTTATGGAACTCGCTGCCACATGAAATTACTGAGGCCAAGAACTTAGAGGTTTTAAGGCCAGGAGGGACATCCCGATCCAAAAAGGCAGCCCTATGTTGGACTGGATCGATTGTATGATTTTTCTTTTTCCCCCAGAAGGTTTTACGGGAGACAAGGAAGAGCTGTTTATTCTGGTAGCACATAGAGATCCCCAAGTGCAAGGCGTTGTAGGGACACAGTAGTCTGTGGTCTTGGATCTGAACCAATCCAGTGGGGAATTGGCCTTGTCCCACGATCCGTTTCCTCCTTGCTGCTCAAAAGGGGCCTTATTTTAGACTGAGCGCATCCCTGCTCCTGCAGCAGATGGGTCTTGGGGCTTCACCGCATGCTAGTGACAAACAGGCAGCTGTTGGCTGGGACCAGCAGTGGTGCGGGGACAACACCTGTTCGTCCCGTCACTGGTTGGCAAGGCATTCCTGTCCCTGGCCTCAGACTCCAAATGCAGAACAGGATCGCCTGCCCCCCACCCCCACCGCTCCTCACAGAGTCTCCTGGTAGATGCTGATGACCAGGACTACGATCAAATAGCCCAGGACTCGGGAGCAGTATATGCGTTGGGCCTCATGTGGTGCTTCAGGTCGTGCCCCACTTATCTCCTGTGTTAGGGGCAGCTATGTGGCCTAGTGGGTAGAAAAGGACTTAGAATTGGGCCCCTCAGATTTGTGATTTTGCTCTTCTTTGTCAGATGACAACGTGTACTTGTACACTAGGGCTCAGGGCCCCTTGGTGGTGCTGGGTTTTGTACAGGTCTCCAGCCCATATCAGGAATAGTGCCAGGTGGTGGGTGGGCCTCCTGGCTGAGATCTGGGCAGGCTACCCCTCTATTGGGCTGGGTACTCCACAGCTGCCGTGAAAAACAGTCCCTGCCCCAGAAGAGCTAACAATCTAAATAGACAAAAAGCTTTTAAATGAGGAACTGAAGGCATGCGCAGCGTCTGTGGCAGACCCCGGTTTCGAGCCCAATCCTGACAACACATCCTGGGGATTTCAGCCGAAACTTTCAAGAGACTAGGAGATTTGGGGGTGGGGGAGGCCTGATTCTGCAGGAAGTCCAGCGCATCCACCAAATCTTGCCCAGCACTTCCTGAAAATCAGGGCGCCCTGTGAAGATGCGTCAAGCAGAGAGAGCGGAAAAACCCATGTATGACAATCTAAAACCCTAAACACTGTTTGGGGAGAGGGGGATGGTTATAAGTGGAGTGCTGGATTGATACCATCTAGCTCTTAGATGGTGCTTTTCCTTACTAGACCTCAAAACTCTTTACAAGGGATGTCAGGGTTGTCTAATCTGTTTTACATATGGGGAAACTGAGGCACAAGACACACATGGTTTGTCCAAGGGGGTGAAAGGGATAGCAGCATAGGTCCCCCATATTCCCCATAGAAATCTGGGGGACCCCAGCAGCTGGAGTGTGTCTGCATGGATGGAGCAGCAGAGGGCTGCTGTGCGTCCCCCCTCAACACCACACAGAGCCCTCTACTGGGATGGGGTTGGCTGTGGAGGGGGGCGGGGGCCAGTGCTGTAGGGTTTGGAATTGATACCCCATTGAAATACATGGGACAGTTCCCCTTGCTGAGAAGGATTGGTTCAGGCTCTCTGCAGACTCAGACAGCCTTGCTGAGTCAGTTATCCGTGGGGCAGTTCACCCTTCTCAGAGCTATGGTTTCAGGCAATGTCACTGTGTCCGTTATACTCAGGTCACATTTTCAGATGTTTCTTCACAACCGTGAAAGCTAGAAACATAATTTAAAAAAAAAAAAAAAAAATCCTAGATGCTACTAAAATCACTTGACTCCAGGAACCAGGGCTCTGGACACACGGTTGTAGTGCTGCGATCTTAATTCTGCATGTGTGTGGTGGGTGGCTGGCTGAAGATACAGCAGATTCTGCTTATTAGCAACCCCTTGGTTGCCAGCAGAAAGCTGCAATTATCCACCAATCCCTGCTCCCTGCCACTGCCCTGCTCACAGCTTCCCCACCCGGCCCGCAGACCTTTCCCTCCAGTGTAGTCCCTGTGTGCAGGCAGGTTTGCAGGGCTGGACCTCGGTACTTTCTTGGACTGCAGCCTCGCAAACCTGTCCGTGGTTGGGTCCCTTTCTTCCTAGAAAGCCTTCCCATTGCTTCCAAATCCCATTAACATCAAAGTCAACGGGGCGGGATTGGTTCCCAGCATAATGAAGTCGTTAACCCGATGTTAATATCCGGGTTTGCTGTCAGACAGAATCTACTGTCCTCAGGATCTCTCACGCTTCTTCTGTTCTCCCTCTGCAGGGTTTCGTGAAAGATGTGCATGAAGACTCAGTCACGATATCCTTCGAGAACAAGTAAGTATCCGCCGGAGACCCCGTGCGGTCCTTGGCCTAGCCTCTGTTTGTCCTTGTTCCGAGCTTGGGCGGTTTGGCGAGTCTGGCCTAATTGCTCCTGTAGGGGTGAAATCTGAGAGACCCCTCAGATGGATGTTTTCAAACAGAGGCCATTACATTCGCAGCTCCCAATCCTACCTAACTCTGCATCTCCTCTGAAAAAATCGTGGCCTTTGTCAACCGCTTTCAGTGGCTGCTAACTTCTTCTTAAAATGGTTAGGCCCACAGCCAAGTTGGTGGTGGACCCGGGGATAGAACCCAGGTGTCCTGGCCTCCCCAGTCCCTTCCTGAGGCTACCCATTAGACCCCCAAGCGCCTTTCAGATTTGAGGCTATCGTCCAGGGTGTCTGACTCCTGACAACCGCTCTAACCTGCTAGATCCTGCTGCCACTTCCCCTAAACGGCAGGCTGGAGGTATCAAATCATCTATTAAGATCGTTAGCAGGACAGGTGTGCACTTGACTTCGGTGCACTGCTTATGGGGCAAGCTGTTGCTTTCGGTTCCAAGGCCGTGGTGCAAGTGAATGGATTGTAAATTTCAATCCTACGTCGTTCCGTGGTAGGAGGGTTGTTGGCGTGCGGCTGTAGGGCCGATGGGCACCTCACGCAACCCTGGTGGAGCCGATGCAGGGAGATATCAGGGTGGAAATGCTGGAATGCCACAGTCCCTGCTTCAGAGCCCTAAATAAAGCTACTGCACTCAAGGTATCTGACACAGGGGCCTTGAGGCCCAGCATAACTAGCAGGCTGCCGCTTTTCCAAATTTAGTTCCTGCTGTTCTTTGTGGCATGTGAATGAAACTGACTCACTCTGAATAAGCCAGCCGCCCGCCCCCGGGAATGCCTCTAGATTGGCAGCTGTCACTCTACAGCATGGCAGGATTATGTGGATCGATGCTAGGGCGGAGATCTCAGGGCTGCGTTGGGCTCAGCGCCATCTGTACAGGTACCGAGCCGCTGCCTGTGGCTGCCCTGTTAAATGTTTCTCTTTCCAACTGGCCGGGTTCCTTCAGTGATGGTAGTTTGGCGTTTGTTTCCCCCGGCGGCAGCGAATGGCAGGAAGCAGCATCTGTAGGAGCGTGCTTGTTTGCAAACCTCTCGGTGCCTCGTGGGAAAGAAAAGGCAGAAGGCCCGATTTTTAAAACTCTGCCCTCCTCATGCAGGCATATCAGAGCCCTTAAATGCAGCTTGGTAGATAGCTGAGAATACAGATGGCACGGCAGACAGGCCAATCCGGAGAAGCAGTCACTTCTGGGATGTGCCATCTGTTCAAACAGGGATCCCTTGCCCAGCACTGAGATGCGGCCACTTCTGGGGTGGAAAGTGGCATTTAACAGCCACGGGGTAGGGCAGGAAGCAACGAATGTTCTCCACCCCAAACTGTGCAGGGGCAGTTGGTGTTTAAACAGTCCGATTGTTCCGTTTCTGTCTAGTTTGCCCAGCATGTGGTTCTTTAGCCAGGGACCTGAAATGTTTCTGAACCGGTAGCAGGCTAAATGGAGTTTACATCAACTTGTGCCACAAACAAACGGCTTTAAACGCAGTTCCAGGCTCCAGCTGCCTCTCTCAGCCGATGTATAAGTAAAAGGCACTGGTCCCTCTGCTGCTTCTGAGCGGTGGATTTCTCTCTCTCAACAAAAAGAAAAGGAGTACTTGTGGCACCTTAGAGACTAACAAATTTATTAGAGTAGAAGCTTTCGTGAGCTACAGCTCACTTCCAGAGTAGCAGCTGTGTTAGTCTGTATTCGCAAAAAGAAAAGGAGTACTTGTGGCACCTTAGAGACTAACAAATTTATTTGAGCATTTGTTAGCCTCTTTCAACAGCTGATCCCAGGCAAGCGACCTTTCCACCTTTTAAAGCTTCGAAGCACTGCTTGTTGGATTGAACCTAGCTGCCCTGGATTGGGCAGGTGCAGGGTTTTCCTTCAATTTCTGCGCTTGCCTAGCTGATTTGGGGGCATTGTGTTCGCTCTGGGGCTCTATTTCGGATCGACCAGTGAAAATTAGTAATGCTGGAGGACTGCCAGCTAGAGCAGCGGCCGGTGCTTCAGGAGACACACTCCGCGATAGCTCAGCTGTCCATAGTTAGGCTCGGTGGTGTAATTAACCATGCAAATCCCAGTGTAAGTAACCTGCTCACACTTAGATGGTGAGATTACGGCACTGTCGCAGGTTCCTAGAGCTGCACGCTGGCTCCCACTGCTTCTTGGCTGTGATTCTGTCTAAGCTGGGGGCGGGGGGAATGAGCTGCATAGATCCACTGAACGTAGAGGTCACTCCATTCCTCAAATACCTCGCTTGGCTGCAGTGCCCGTATGGGGTTTCTAGCAGCATTGCTGAGCAGGTGAAATTTCCCTGCCAAGACAGCTGTAGCTTCCCCGCCTCCCAACAGCTGTTCACGTCTGCAGGTCTCTGGTTTCCCAATCCCAAATACACACACGCATTGCTCTGACCGGGGGCCCCAACCTGAGTCAAGCCAGGCCCGGGGGTTCAAGCCCTATTGTTTGGAAGCGCAGATGCAACCTCAGGCTGGGAGTCCATCAAAAATATCCCGCAAGCCGACTTTTTGTCCTGCGGGCAATCAAGTTTGTGGACAGTCACGCTGCACCATGGACAAAGTGGCCATGTTTTGGGATGACACTGGGACAGTATAGATGCTGGAACCCCAGGTCGGAACAGTTCCTAGCCGGGGGGTTACAAATGAGGGTAGGCAGCACCAGCCCTGAGGACACAGGGTCAGAGTAGCGAGAAGCTGAAACGTCTTGTGCCTAAGATACATGGTGGCGTTCAAAGTGTCTGCTTCCTCTCCATCCGAAAGATGCTGACTGAGTCACAAAAAGCCCTGGGCATAAATTAATCATTAAAACAAACAGTGAGGCGAAAATCCCTCCTTGGCCGGAGAGCCAAAGCAGCGAAAAGTTAAGCTGGGTTAGCAGAAGGGAAAGTTTATCCCCACCTGGTGTTCAGTGCACAAAATCCATCTAGTGGCCGCGTGGCGGTTGTCATATTGCAGTAGCATCTCAGATTCGCAGACTGGGACCTGCTGTACGAACACAGATCGAAAAGAGCTTAAGATTTATGTAGACAGCGATCCCAAAATTGCTGGGATGAGGGTGGAAAAGCTGGTTATAAAGCACTGGACTGGCACCCGGGGAGATAAGTTCGTTTCCATCAGTCATAGACTCCGGGGTCTTCTCCTCACTTTCCAGAAGGGGGAACAATCCTTTCTTTGTCTACATAGATGTAAACTCTCCAAGGCAGGGACTGTCTCTGGCTGTGTGGGTGCCCGGGGCCCGGTGCTATCTCTTCAGCGTGATCAGGAACACACACCCGTCTCGCTGTGTGTCCTGTCTTATTCCCAACCTGCGGTGCCACCTACAGGCGAATCCGATCTCGATCTTATGTCTCCTAACAGCTGGCAGCCGGAGCGGCAGATCCCCTTCGGTGACGTACGGCTTCCCCCGCCCGTGGACTACAATAAAGAGATTACAGAAGGGGACGAAGTGGAGGTAGGAGGGGTGCTTTTTGGGTGGGGAGGGGTGCCACCATAAGCCCGCTATCCTCACTGGTTTCCCTGCTGACCTATACCCATCTCTCTAGGTTTATTCCCGAGCCAATGAGCACGAACCGTGCGGCTGGTGGCTGGCGAGGGTCCGGATGATGAAAGGAGATGTAAGTTTCTGGGGATTTTTCGGCCCCCTCCTCACATCCCCGATCACTGGCATCTATCCCAGAATCCTTTGTGCCAGGTCCCGGTGCTTCATGGGATTGGTGTCAGGGGCAAGGTTCTAATTAAGATCGGATCTGGTTCAACCAGAAGGAGCAGGCCTGGCTTACGCAGGAGGTAGAGATTAGAGGAGCACAGCGGTGCCCTCCAGCCTGAAGATCCGTGAAGACTCCGACGTCCCTCTAGGGCAGGGGTGAGCAAACTACGGCCAGTGGACCAGATCTGGCCCACCCGCCGTTTTAAGCCAGCCCTCAAGCTCCCGCTGGGGATCAGGGTCTGGGGCTTGCCCTGCTCCGGCGCTCCAGCTGGGGAGCAGGGTCAGGGGCCACTCCACACAGCTCCCAGAAGCAGCGACATGGTCCCCGCTCTGGCTCCTATGTGTAGGGGCAGCCAGGGGGTTCTGCTCTGCATGCTGTCCCTGCCCCAAGCGCCGCCCCCGCAGCTCCCATTGTCCAGGAACTGTGGCCAATGGGAGTTGCAGGGGCGGCGCTTGCGGATGGGGCAGCGTGCAGAGCTGCCTGACTGCGGCTCCACATAGGAGCCGCAGCGGGGACATGGCTGCTGCTTCTGGGAGCCGCTTGAGGTAAGTGCCTCCTTGAGCCTCTCCCTGTGCCCCTGCCCCAGCCCTGATTCCCCTCCTGCCCTCCAAATGCCTTGGTCCCAGCCTGGATCACCCTCTTGCACCCCAAACCTCTCATCCCCAGCCCCACCCCAGAGCCTGCACCCCCAACTGGAGCCCTCACCCCCCTGCCCCAGCCCTGATCCCCCTTCCACCTTCCGAACCCCTCGATCCCAGCCTGGAGCACCCTCCTGCACCCCAAACTCCTCACCCCAGCCCCACCCCAGAGCCTGCACCCCCAGCCAGTCTGCACCGCAAACCCCTGCCCCCCTCTCACCTTCTGAACCCCTCAGTCCCAGTCCGGAACACTCTCCTGCACCCCAGAGCCTGCACCCCCAACCAGAGCCCTCACCCCCTCTTGCACCCCAATCCCAGTTGTGTGAGCATTCATGGCCTGCCATACAATTTCTATTCCCAGATGTGGCTCTCAGGCCAAAAAGTTTGCCCACCCCAGCGTAGTCTATAAAAGCAGTAGAAACAAGTCATTGTCTGTATGAAAGTTTAGTTTGTGCTGACTTGGCTAATGCCTGTTGTAAAACTAGGCAAATCTCTAGATGAGTTGACGTAACCCCTGGAAAACCTCTGCGTACCCCCACAATCTTTGGTGCAACCGACTAGATCTTTGTAACCTACTCTGATGCCCAAGCAGAAGTCAGAACCCAGCAGGGGTAACTGGAGCGTAAAATCAGCCCCCTTCCTGACCTCTAATTCCGATGGATCTGAATCGTGTGGGGTTTTTTAATCCCTTAGTCTTTAGTGGTCACTGGTCTAATTCTTAGCAAGAGTCACAGAGGGACTGGATAAGTGCTTGGCCTCAATCCTATCCAGTGGCAGTGAGGTCCACAGGCTAATTCCATCTGAAAACGAAACGCTGAGCACGGTTCCCCCTCCCCCCCCCCGGCTGCATCGGAATGGCACAGCCCATCTTGGGACGTGCGGTCAGCTCTCTCCTCCCCACCCCAAATTCCTGGCTCTCACCCGATCTCTCCCTCCTCAGTTTTACGTCATCGAATACGCAGCGTGCGATGCCACCTACAACGAAATCGTCACGCTGGAGCGGCTCCGGCCCGTCAACCCCAACAAAGTGGCCACCAAATCTAGCTTCTTCAAATACACCATCGCTGTGCCGGAAGACCTCAAGGAAGCGTGAGTGAGACGGGGATCCTGGGGAGGGGGAGCTACATGGCCTTGGACAAAAGAAAAGCTGCTAGCTTGGCTTTTCCTCCATGAGGAAGGGGCCAGCGACCAGGGCTGTGGTCTGCCCAGTCTCTAGCATGAGTTAGAGCAGCCCAGAGGCTCCTCTAACTTGGGGCATGTCTGTGTGGGGAAATAGACCGGCATTATTCTACTGTCGTTATGCCCGTGAATAAGCTGTACTGGGCCCTGGGAGGAGGAGAACCCGTATCGCTGCACGTTCCACACCCCCGATCTGCCCCCGACGCAGCAGCTGGGAGCCAGGCCTCCCGTCTGGCAATCCAGGGTGCCCGCTACTTTCTTCCAACCAGCGTCTCAATCCCTCCTGGGAAAGGAAAGTCCACTAATCCAGTTCTGGAGCTTGGCGATCTGGGTTCTATTCCCGGCTTTGCCACAGACTAGACAGATCTTTTTGGGGGGTGTCCCACTGCCCCCGGTCTCTGCTCCGCTCACCCGTCCCCTCTCCGCTCAGGTGCTCCAATGAAAATGTGCATAAAGAATTCAAGAAGGCGGTGGGGGCAAACTGCATCTTCCTGAGCGTAGCCAGCAGCGAGCTCTTCATCCTGGTGAGCGAGGCATCAGGGGATAGCGATGGGGGGGGCTCGTCGGAGATCAGCCGCAGCAGGGTGAACCCGCTGCTCCGGGCTGGTTCGGAGGATCCTCTTTCCAGCTGGCTTATCTTGCCCACACCATTCTTGGGGTCAGGAGGGAATTGGCAGGAACCCCCGGTTGGGGGGAGGGGTTCTCCTTGGTCCTGCTGTGACCATCTTAGCAGGTCTGACCTGGTCACTGCAGCTCCTGTAACCAGGGCTGGCTAGCCACCCGAGATTCCTGCTGTCCCCCAGTAGTTCTGGAGGGGGGCGGGGGGCAGCCTGCCCGATCTCTGACCCCGCTGTCTTCTGCCCCCCCCCTCCAGTCGACGAACGAATCCACGGTAAAGCGGGCGTCGCTGCTGGGCGACATGCACCTGCGTAGCATCCGCACCAAGCTCATGCTGATGTCACGGAATGAGGAAGCCAACAAGCACCTAGAGGTGAGGAACCCAGGCGGCCGGGTGGCGGCCCTCGCGTGCCGGGGGGGTTGGCGCCGCGGGCCAGCGGGCCTCTGGCTTTCTCTCCACCCGGGTGGGCGCCAGGGGAGGGGAATAGGTGGCTGTACAGGGCCCGCCTAGGGCTTCCCTATTGATACTGGGTTGGATTGCCCAGCCGGTCACCTGACCTGTCTCCATGGGGGCGGGGGGGTCATGTGACACCGGAGCCAGGGGTCGGCGCTCCCCCCGGCCGCTCCGTTGACTCCCCGCTCTGCGTCCCAGCGCTCTTTCTCTCCCCAGACGAGTAAGCAGCTGGCCTCGGCGTTCCAGGAGGAGTTCACCGTCCGCGAAGACCTGATGGGGCTGGCCATCGGCACCCACGGCGCCAACATCCAGCAGGCCAGGAAGGTGCCAGGCGTCACCGCCATCGAGCTGGACGAGGAGACCTGCACCTTCCGCATCTACGGGGAGGTGAGGGCCGGGGGGGGCTGGGGGCTGGGAGCCAGGACTCCTGGTTTCTCCCCCCAGCTCCAGGACACTGACTTGACCATTGTCTCCTCCCCGCAGACTCCCGAGGCATGTAAGCAGGCCCGGAGCTACCTGGAGTTCTCTGAAGACTCGGTTCAAGTCCCGAGAAACCTGGTCGGTAGGTGTCACGAATGCGACCGTGCTCTGTCGTGACCCTCCAGGGGCCCGGCGTTCCTGGGGCATCCCCTGGAGAATAGGGGTGACTTTCCTCCTAATGGGGAGCCGGACATGTAACCACGGCCCCACCTCGGCACCATGCTGGAGTGGGCCCTCAGAGGGAAGTGGGCTCCGAGTGAGAGTGACCACGTGTGCCCTAACCGGCGGAGGGCACCCGATGTCCGTTGGAGTCCGGGGGGCCCCCCTGCGGTCACCAACACAACGTCCTGTAAAGGCTCGAATGAAAACCCGGTGTCACACCGGTGGGCGGAGCACCCCAGGGGAGTTGTGTACGTGCTAAAAATGACGTTCTGAGTCTGTCGTTAAACAGCTTGCTCGGAAGTCGGGGGTCTGGGAAAATCCCTTCTGCCGGAGGGCGGGGGGCTCTTGTGGGTGTGTCTCACCCTGGGAGGTGGTTAGCTCAGGTCAAAGTGGGGCACCCTGTCGCTTTGGGAGCTGGGGTCTCTGTGGGGCTCACCTCTCCGCTTGCCCCGCCCCGGCAGGCAAAGTGATCGGGAAGAATGGCAAAGTGATCCAAGAGATCGTGGACAAGTCCGGGGTCGTGCGGGTGCGGGTGGAAGGGGACAACGACAAAAAAAACCCCCGAGAGGAGGTAAGCGGGGGCGGATCAGAGTGGTGGGTGGCTGGTGGCGGCGTGGGGGGGGACACGGGGGGACGGCCGTGCTGTGATTGGGTGTCCTCTCGCCTAGGGAATGGTCCCGTTCATCTTCGTCGGGACACGGGAGAATATCAGCAACGCGCAGGCACTCCTGGAATATCACCTCGCCTACCTGCAGGTAAATCCGGCGCTGCCGAGAACGGGCCTAGGAACCGGATTGCTCCGCGGGTAGGGCACCCGCCTGAGCATCGGCCAGGGACCCCCGAATTGGGGGCGTGTGCTGCGAGCGGGGTCGATGCGGGTGTCGCGCGTGCCTGTCCGTTAATCGGGTCCATTGCTTCCTGTGCCAGCCCCCAGGTTTCTGCACACAAGCGAGTGCGTTTGCTTATTGGTTCCTACCCTTCCCCCTCAGGGCTGTGGGTGGTCGCAACTGGCTTTTGTTCCCCCTCCTGTTCTGAAGCTGCACTTCGGAAACCCGGCCCCCCAGCAAGCTGCCCCGAGGCTGCATGGGTGGTATTGCTATTTGGTATCCCTGCTCTGGGGTGCAGTCACGAATTGGTCCCCCCTGCTTTCAGACACAGGTGTAGCCGTTAATGGGTTCCTGCCCTGCACCGGTGCAGTTGCTAATTGGTCCCCCCCTGCAGTGCAGTCACTAATTGGTTTCCCTGCCTGCTGGTCCAGTCCTGTATAGGTGCAGTCATTAATTGCTTCCTCTGCCCTGCATGGGTGCCTTTGCTAATTGGTTCCCCCTTGCAGTGCAGTCACTAATTGGTCCCCCCTGCCAGCCCTTTATAGGTGCAGCCATTAATTGGTCCCCTGCCCCAAGGCTGCCTGGGTGCAGTTGTTAATCGGCCCCCCTTGCAGTGCAGTCACTAATTGGTTCCCCCTGCCAGCCCTGCATGGGCACTGCAGCTAATTGGTTCCCCTTCTCGCCCCGGCCCCAGGAGGTGGAGCAGCTGCGCCTGGAGCGGCTGCAGATCGACGAGCAGCTGCGGCAGATCGGCATGGGTTTCCGCCCCCTCTCCAGCCGGGCAGACAAGGAGCGGGGCGGCTACGCCACGGACGACAGCACCTCCTCCTCCCTGCACGGCACGCGGACGTACGGGGGCAGCTACGGCGGGCGAGGCCGCGGGCGCCGGGGGCCCAACTCCGGCTACGGTAACCTGCCCCACGGCGCCTTGGCCAAAATCTCCCCTTCTTCGCGGCAGGGGCGGGTTGCTGGCTGGGCCACGCCCCAGAGGTGGCTGCATTTCAGCAAGACTGTACAGCGCTTGTGTATCCTGCCCCTCCTACAGCTTTGGGGATCCCCCCCCAGTGGGGACTGTCCCCAGCAACAGCAGCTCACACGCCTCTCCCCCCGGATCTGTCCTGCCAGGTACGAACTCAGACCTGTCCAACGCCTCGGAGACCGAGTCAGAGAAGAGAGACGACGGCGAGCGAGACCCGCGCCCCGAGGACAGCCGGAGGCGCCCGGGAGTGGGGCGAGGACGGGGTCCTAACCCGGCACCCCGAGGCGGGGGAGGCAGCAAGTACAACAGTTCCTCTATCAGTTCAGGTGACTGGCTGTCGCTGTTAAATAGCGGCTGTGCCTCGCTCGCCCTAGAGGTGGCTGCATCTCAGGGCCGGGCGAGGGGTCCCTGTATAACCAGCTGCTGCGTCTTGCCCCAGAGGTGGCTGCATCTCAGTGGCATATAAACAGATGCCATGTTCCAGCAGCCTGACTCAGAATGAAGGGGGGTGGGGCTGGGATCCCGGACTCCTGGATTCTCTGTGCCCGCTTGGTGCTGAAGTCCTCTCTCCCCTCCCTCCACCCCGCAGTGCTCAAGGACCCGGACAGCAACCCCTACAGCCTGCTGGACAACACGGAGACCGACCAGACGGCCGACACCGACGCCAGCGAGTCGCAACCCGTCAGCAGCCGCCGCCGCCGCTCCCGCCGCCGCCGCACCGACGACGACGCCACCGTGATGGACGGCGCTGCTGAGTCCGACAGCATGTCCGTCAATGAGAACGGCGTGGGTGAGCGGGGGCTGGGAGCCAGGACGCCTGGGTTCTCTCCCCAGGGCGGGGGGGCTGGGAGCCAGGACGCCTGGGTTCTCTCCCCGGCGCGGGGCGGGGAGCCAGGACGCCTGGGTTCACCCCATCTCTGCTCCCTGCTTTCCCAGAGGACGAATCGAAGCCTCAGAGACGCAACCGGAGCCGCCGCCGCCGTAACCGCGGTAACCGCATGGACGGCTCCATCAGCCGGGACCGGCAGCCAGGTACGGGGGTACGGCGGGGGGCTCGCGAGGGTCTGCTACACCCCTGAATGCCACTGGGGGGCAGGAGCAGCGCTGGGAACCCTTCCTGCGCCGGGGGCTGCCACCGGGCCCCATTTGCGGGACGGATCGGGGGCGTGGCCAGAACTCCCAGCCCCCTGAGCCTGCTCCGGTTTAGCCCGGCGGCCAGCGTAACCCCGCTCCGGGCTCGCCGGACTCCCGGGGCCCGGCCCGCCCCCCCGTTGGCGTTCTGTCCCGGCCGTGCTCGCGTCGTGGGGGCCGGCAGCCGTCCGAAACCCAGCGCCCGCTCCCTCCTCCCCAGTGACCGTGGCTGATTACATCTCCCGGGCCGACTCCCAGAGCCGCCAGCGGGCCCCGCAGAAGGAGCCCCGGGAAAAATCCACGGAAGACGACACACTGAGACAAAAGGTAGGGGCGGAGCCGCCTGGGGGGGCGGAGCCAGCAGCGGGCGGAGCCTGTCTGGCTGTGGGCGGGGCTTATTCCTAGCCCCTCCTGAGGCCTCCTCCCTCCCCCTGCAGGCAGAGCCAGCCGGCAAGGTGGCCAACGGGCCGTCGGAGAACGGCGAGGAGCCGGCCGCCATGGTGAACGGGCTGTCGTAAGCTCCGCGCCGGGAGAGCCGCGTCCGCCGCTTCCTCCCCAACTGACCCCAGTCCGCCCTGCTTGCGTCATCGTTAAACACACACCCACTGAGCTCTCGCTAACGAACCATTTATTCAACGATCAATAACTCCTCTAGTGCTTGTCGGAAGCTTGCCAAAGATAGCCAAGCTCGTACGGCTCGTTTGGCTCCAACCAATCAAGAGACAGGAAACCGTATTTTCTTGCTGGGGGGCAGGGGCACGCTCCCCCCCCCCCCTCTGGGCAAGGGGCCTCGACAGTAAAAATTAATTCTCTCTTAATTGTGTGTCCGTTTTTGACGACTCCCTTCGAGCCAGGAAACGAAAACCGGCCGCAGGTCGAAACCGGAGCGGGGTTTCTTTGTGCCTTCTGAGCGCGTGTCGCTTCCCTTCCTTTTTCGTTCGGTTCTCCCCCCCTTCCGCCTAGGTCGCTCGGGCAACGATTTTGGCTGGGGGGCGTGGTGCCTGAGGCTGTGCCGTTTATCCCCCCCCCCTTTAAAAAAAAAAAAAAACAACAACCCGGAAGGTACCACGGGTGTGGAGCGGGGGGTGAATTTTTGTTTCCAGGCAATATAAAAACAGCAGGTATTTTTTTTTTTTTCCCCTATGCTGTGGCAGATGGGGGGGGGGGAAAGACGGTAGAGCTGGCCCCCACACCAGTGTCGCATGGCCGGGAGGGACACGGGGGGGGCAAAATCGAGCTGTGACGGTTGAGACTATTTATTTTTCACTGTACAGTATTTAAAAGAGAATAAAGAACCAAACTCGTAAGCAACAGCTGCTGTGTCTTCCCCTCCCTGCCCCCTGAAAATGTGGCCAGGGGGGCAGAAAATCACCCCCCCCATAAACCCGCTCTCCCCCCCCCCCCCGCAGAGATTGTCAATAAAGCCACCGCAAAGAACAGATGTCGGTTCTGCGCCCTTCACTTGCGGCGTGGGGATGGACAGGAACCCCTGGGGGCATCTAGTCAGGCCCTAGTTGGTGCCCCCCCCCCCTTCAACCCTCCCCCAATTCAGCCTCATTAGCTGGTTCAATTGGCCGGGGCAGGTGGGTTTTCTGGCCAGCAGGGGAAGCTGCGGGTTCCTTCCCTCAGTGAGTTCCCTGCTCTTCCCCCCCCCCCCCAGAGTTGGGGGGCGGCAGGTGTCAGAGGACAAGCTCAGCACCAGCCCAGGGGGAGCCTAGGGTGTCCCTGGGGGGCAGGATTCCTTGGTTTTCCCCCCCAGCAGGGGCCTGGAGTAAGTCCTGAGAGACCAACAGGAGCACGTGTAATTCCGAGACTGGCCACAGGGGGGAGATGTCGCACTAGGCAGGGGCCTGGGGGGAGGGAGGGAACAATCATGTCGCAGCTGGGGGGCTTTAACCCCCCCGTTAGTCATGGGGAGGGGCTAGTCCTTAGAGGGGGTAAAGCAAGGAGCCAGGACGCCTGGGTTCTCTCCCCAGCTCTGGGATGGGAGCGGGGCCCGGTGGGTTAGAGCTGGGGGGGCTGGAAGCCAGGACTCCTGGGTCCTCTCCCCTGCTCTGGGAGGGGCGGGGGGGGTCAGGATATCTGTGTGGGGAGGAGGCAGGCGGTGGGGGGCGGGGCCACCCTGCTGGGCTGGCTGTGGGCTGACCCCCCCCCCATGGGCGGGGCCCCGGCTGGGCTATATCTTGCTCCCCTGGGCGGGCGGCTGCAGATGGGGCCGGGCATGGCCGAGGGGCAGGGCGCGGCGGGGGCCCCCCTGGACAAGGTGAAGCGCCCCATGAACGCCTTCATGGTGTGGTCCAGCGGGCAGCGCCGGCGCCTGGCGCAGGAGCACCCCAAAATGCACAACTCGGAGATCTCCAAGCGCCTGGGGGCCGCCTGGCGCCGGCTGGGCGAGGCCGAGAAACGCCCCTTCGTGGAGGAAGCCAAGCGCCTCCGCGCCCGCCACCTGCGGGACTATCCCGACTACAAGTACCGGCCCCGCCGCAAGGGCCGGGCCCCTGCCAAGGAGCCGCCGGGGGACCACCCACCGCTCCCCCAGCTGCCCGCTGCCCGGCCCTGGGGCTACGGTGAGCCCCTGGGCTACCAGCCGCCCCGCTACCCGCCGGGCTCGGCCGGCACCGGCTACGGGAACGCAGCCGGAGGGTACAGGTGGGTCCCGCCCGCGCCTCCTGTCCCCCGTCCCCTCAGCTGAACAGGGGCCCCCCCCAGCTGTGCCCCCTTAGTGGGGAAATTGGGGGGTATTAGCAACGGCAAGGGGGGGGAGCTGGTATGTTCCCTCTTTCCCCCAGCCAGGGCTGGTTGAAATTAGGGGGTCTGCATATAAATATCCCTGGAGCTGGCCGGGCGAGGGGTCCCTGGGTCACCAGCCGTCCTGCCCCAGAGGTGGGCGCATCTCAGCGCCGGGCGCAGCAGGGGAACATACACCAGGTTCGGGGGCTGGTTGGGACCCCATGGGCCGAAGCCCCAGAATTTGCATGTTAACTGTTGTTAACGAGGTGAGTCAGTGTCAGCTGCTGAGTGATGCCCAGGGCATGATAGGGCACCAGCTGCTTGGTATGTGAACCCCGGAGTCCGGGCTCCCAGCCCCTCCGCTCATACCCACCGGCCCCCACTCCCCTCCCAGAGCCGGGGAGAGAACCCAGGAGTCCTGGCTCCCAGCCGCCCCCGCTCTGACCCACCGGCCCCCACTCCCAGGACCTGGGTACAGGTCCTGCCTCCCCCATGTGCCAGGATACTACTGCCCCTCCTCCCCCCCAGGACTTTGGGTCCCTGCCAGGGGCAGGGTGCGGCTGGCAGCTGGGCAGCACCCGCCCTGCGGCTGGCATTGGGTCATGACCCAGCCAGGCCACGTCCAATCCCTGGCCTGGCTCTGCAGGGCGGGGGCGTGGGTGTGCCTCTGGGTGTGGGATCCAGTGCCCATGGGAGGGGAAACTGAGGCACAAGGGGGAGAAGCCAGGAATCCTGACTCCCAGCATCCCCTGCTCTAACTGCTCCATTGCCCACTAAAGGAGAAGGGGAGTCAGGCAGCCAGGACTCCGGGGTTCTCCGGAGGGGGAGCAGGGGCTAGTGCTTAGAGCAGGCGGGGGCCAGGACACCTGGGTTCCATCCCCGGCCGCAGGAGGGGAGGGCAGGCCGGGGCAGGCCACGGGGGAGCCGCTCACGCCCAGAACCGGATTAACAGGCCACTTGAGGAATGCGGCCCGGCTCACCCAGCCCTGGGGGGGGGACTCTTCCTGCAGCTGTGGGGGCAGGGCTGGCACACACACACACGCCCCCCCCCCGCCGCCGGGCCCTCCCCATGACATGGCCCAGAGCTGGGAGAGAACCCAGGTGTCCTGGCTCCCAGCCCTCTGGGTGCGGGGTGTGGGCTGGTGGTCAGAGCAGGGGGGACTAGGAGCCAGGACGCCTGGGTACTCTCCCGGCTCTGTGAGGGGAGCGGGGGGCTGGTGGATCAGAGCAGGGGGGGCTGGGAGCCAGGACTCCTGGGTTCTCTCCCCCGCCTTCATTCTGAAGCTGTAATTATGCAGCTCGTTAACCCCTCTTCTCCCCCACCCCCCGCAGCGGCCTGTCCTACGGCCCCCCGACCCCGACGCCCTACAAGCAAGACCCCGCGCCCCACCCCGGGGTGCTGCCGGCCGACTTCCGCGACATGATGGCCGCCTACGGCCTGCAGGCCTGCGACGTGGGCGAGGGCTTCCCGCAGCTGCCCTACGAGCCCCCCGGGCCAGCGCCGCTGATGCCCCTCTAGCCCGCGGGGGGCTGGGACCGAGGGGGGGGCAGCTTTTTATACGGAAAGAAGAAAAATGTGGAGGAGGAACAAAGTTTTGGGGGGACTCCATGGGGGTTACCCAGTGACTCCAGCCCCAGCAGGGGGGACTGGGGGGGCAGGGTGGAGGCTCTCTTCCCCCCCACCCCCAGCACCCCATCTCCCCCTCACACACACACATTAAAGCCACCCCCTCTGTTAACTCTTTGCTAGCTTCTCCCACCCCCTAATAAATCAGGTCCCCGAGCACTGGCACTAGAAAGAGGGGGAGGTAGTGAGGGGCTGAAAAAGGGGGTGCATGTGGTAGGGACAGCCCAGAGAAGTGGGGGGGCTTGCACCCCCCCAGAAAAGGCACTGGGGCGCTGTCTCTGTTAAGGTAGTTTGACAACATATTTTGTAAAGAGAATAAACCTGGTTCCTGGACGCGCCCCCCGACCCCGGAGCGTTACTGGGGGGAGGCGGGGGGCAAAGGAGACATGAGATGTTCTGTGGGGGGCAGGAAACAGATCGACAACCCCCCAGCAGGGTTTGACCCCACCCCCAAGAGCAAGAAAAACTTAAAGGAGGAAATGAAAATGCCCCAGCCTCCTGCCAGGCCAGCCCTGCCCCCCCAGCCCTTCCGGTGCTCCCCACTCCTGACCCGCAGCCCCCTGCCAGCCAAGCCCTGCCCCCCCAGCCCTTCCGGTGCTCCCCACTCCTGACCCGCAGCCCCCTGCCAGCCAAGCCCTGCCCCCACAGCCCTGCAGGTGCCCCCCACTCCGGACCCACAGCCCCCTGCCAGCCCAGTCCTGCCCCTCCAGCTCCGCCGGTGACCCCAGCTCCCGACCCGCAGCCCCCACGGTTCCCAGCTACTCCGAGAGGAGCTAAAGAGTTAACCCCCTATGTGCCAGGGAATGGGGGGGTGGGAGGCGATGGCGCCGTTGCCCCAGTAACTGTCTTCTCTCCCGGCTACAACACCAGCGCCTGCCATCACCCCACCCAGTTGCCACGGTAACCAGGGAAGGGCCCGGGCCCCCGCCTGTTCTGACACGAAGGGGTGAATCACCCAGGGAAAGCTGCCCGGAGGGGGGCAGTAGAAGGGGGAGCCCAGGGCTCAGCCAGCCCCCCACTCCCCTCCCAGAGCCAGGGAGAGAACCCAGGCATCCGGCCCCCACTCCCCTCCCAGAACCCGTGCCCGGTTCCCAGCGGGGGTGGGGGGGAGGGCAGGGAAGCAGAATGGTGGTGAGTAATTGGCCCGATTAGCACTGAGCTCGTTAGGTGCAAGGGGGGGCAGGGGAGGAGGGGTTGGGAGTTTCCATGCCTGCCCCCCCTCCATTCCAATTCCACCCTCTGTCCTTCCCTGCCCCTGCAGCAGGGAGTCCCAGAAATCCCCCCCATATGGGCAAAGCCAGGAGCTCATGGCAAATCAGTGTTTAATTAGAGACCTACCCCCCCCCCAGCTTCCCCCTCCCTGCCGGAGCCCAGCTGGGGAGACGGGGGTTACTCCGGGCTGAGGGAGGGCAGGGCTGAGTGGGTGCCCCTGACCCACACCTCGATATGGCTCAGATGGCAGTGAGGGGCCATGGTCAGAGTCTGGGGGTCCGTCCCCCCCTATTCCCGCTTCTTCCTGGCCTCCATGCTGGCCGGCACGTGCCAATAATACAGGAGCTGGCCCGCGATGACGCCGTTGCAGATGGAGGAGACCACGTAGGTCAGAGCCATCAGGGGGTCGCCCGTCTCCTGGAGGGGGACAAACGGACAGGGGTGAGGGTGGACAGGGGGGCGGGGAATGGGGCGTGGGGCCTGTCCCCTCTTGGGGAGGCCAGCTCCCACCCAGCCCCAGGGCAGGGACTGGCTGGCTCAGGAGGGTGGGGAATGGGGCGTGGGGCCTGTCCCCTCTGGGGATCCCCTCTGCCCAGGAGCATGCCCAGAGGGATAGTGGGAGGGAAAGCCCCCCCCCTATGCCCCCCCGGGGGGAGGCTGTGGTACCTGTACGGAGGTGAAGATCCGGGCCAGCGAGCCGCCGAAGAGGAGAAAGACGGTGACGGCCGACAGCTGCCCCGTGTGCCCGTTGCGGTAGTTGGTAGCCGCTTGTAGTAGCTGAGTGGGGGGGGGAGGAGACGAGACCCCCCCCAGATAAGCAGCTTGGACAGATTGGCCCCCCCATCCCCGCCATGAGCCTCCCATGCCGAGCCGCTTGTAGGCCGGGAGTAGCCAAGCCCCACGACCACCCACCTTTGGCGGAGGTAAAGGGCTGGTTTGACACCCTCGACGGAATAAGTCCTGCTGGGGGGGGGGGCAGCCCCCATAAAACTCACACAGCCCCCCACCACTAGTGTGACCCCTGAGCCAAAGTCCCCTGCATGCAGGGTCAGATGGGAGCCGGCGCCTCCTAGACGGGACAGGCCCCGTGCCCCATTCCCCACCCCCCTGAGCCCGCCAGTCCCCCCTGGGGCCGGAGGGGAGCCAGCGCCTCCTAGAGGGGGCAGGCCCCTTACCCGGCTGATGACGATGGCGGGCACATTGGTGGCTTGCAGGAGGGTGACCACGGCCTGGGGGGTGAGGGGGGAGAGCAGCAGGCAGAGCAGAGCAAAATACAGCAACAGGAAGGAGATACCTGCAGGGGGGCGGAGGGGGAGAGACAGGAGAGGGTTAAACCCCCCCCACGCAGGGATCCCCCTCTCCAAGCCCTCCCCACACCCTGTACCCTGTGCGGGGGGACGCGCCCCACTCACCCTGTGCTGTGCGTCCCCCGAAGTGCTGGGCCAGGAAACCGATAGTGACCGTTTGGAGCATGAGGAAGAGCGCCTCGCCCCAAGCGCTGCAGGGGGGAGAAAACAGGGGGTCCGGCCCGCCCTAAAAACCCTGCCCTCCTGCCCAGCCAGCCCCCTGCCCTGGGGCCGCGAGGGAGCCAGCACCCCCAAAAGGGGAAAGGCCCTCTGATAGAGCACCCCTAGTTAGAGTTCCAGAGCCAGGGAGAGAACCCAGGAGTCCTGGCTCCCAGCTCCCACAGCTCTGACCCATCAGCCCCCACTCCACTCCCAGAGCCGGGGAGAGAACCCCAGAGTCCTGGCCCCCAGCCCCCCCCGCTCTAACCCACCAGCCCCCACTCCCCTCCCAGCGCCGGGGAGAGAACCCAGGAGTCCGGGCTCCCAGTCCCCCCTGCTCTAACCCACCAGCCCCCACTCCCCTCCCAGCGCCGGGGAGAGAACCCAGGAGTCCTAGCTCCCAGCCCCCCCCGCTCTAACCCACCAGCCCCCACTCCCCTCCCAGCGCCGGGGAGAGAACCCAGGAGTCCTAGCTCCCAGCAGGGCTCTCCCACCCCAGGGCTGACCTGGCCTGACCCCGCAGGGGCTGGGGCGGGCGGTGCTCATGGGGCCGGGGCTCCCCCTGGTGGCAAGGGGGGGCAGGCGCAGCCTCACCTGAAGGGGAAACCATTGGCCATGCTGTAGACCATGGTGCCCGTGAGGGCCAGCAGCTCCAGCAGGATAGAGTGGAAACTGAGCCCCACGGCGCTCTTCGCCCCCAGGATCTTAAACACCTGGGGCAGCTTCACTGCAGGGAGATGGGGCACACGTCAGGGCCGGGGGCAGCCCCCCATCGGCATGGAACGGAGGGGTCTCTCGTCATCCTCCCAGAGGGGACAGGCCCCTGCCCCATTCCCCGCCCCCCGAGCCAGCCAGTCCCTGCCCTGGGGCCGGGTGGGAGCCGGCACCCCACCAGAAGGGACAGGCCCCTGCCCCATTCCCCACCCAGACAGAGAGCAGGGGATGCAAGGAGCCGGATCCGTACCCATCAGCGACCCCGCAACGATGGCGATTCCCAGCCCTTTGCTGATCAGGATCTTCAGGCAGGGAACTGGACGAGGGAAGGAAATGGAGAGGGAGAAAGGGGGGGTGGGGAGGGTCAATACAAATATGGGGCAGCAGCACGTCCCGTCCCACCCCCCTACCCCCTCACATCCTCCCCAGCTGGGTTCCCAGGGCTGGTACTTCACTGGCCCCCAACCCTAAGGCCTCTTTGGGTGCCCTTAGCATCCTGCCCCCTTTGCCCTTCCCCAGCAGCCCCAATCCCCCACCCCCCACTCCGGCATCTGCAGCCCCTCTGGATATCCCGGGTACCCCACCCCCTGTGACCGGGTCCCCATGCTGATCCTATCGGTCCCCATCCCTCAGACTGCCCCCCCATGGGCCAGTCTCCCCCAATGTCATGTGTTTCTGAGCATCCCTACCCCCCCGGCCCTCGGCGTTATGGCCCCCCTGCACCCTCTGGGTACCCTTGGTTCCCTGTGTCCTGGCCCCCCCCAGCTCCCCATCCTGCCCCATGGGCCCCCCCCGCCCCTCTGCTCGCCCCCTTCCCTCACGGCCTTGGCCCTCTGGGTGTGCCTGGCTCCCTCCCCCTGAATTCCCTCCTTGGCCCCCCATGGTAGCTCCTGCCCTGCCCCACTGACCCCCCACCGTACCCCACTGCGCCCTACCCAACCCCCACTGCTCCCCCAGGCCCCCCCTTCCCCATTAGCCCCCGCCCCACCGACTCCCAACCGACCCCCACCCCCCCTTACCCCTGCCCCCCCTTGACCCCCAACCAACCCCCACTGCCCCTCCATTGTAGTCCCCCCAGAAGTGGGAAGACGGCTGAGGCCGAGATGTGTCATCGCAGGGGACTGAGCTGACAATGGGGGTCACCCCTCCCGCAGGAACCCCCCTTCTGGGAGCACTTCCGCCCCGCACCGTCATGGCGCCGGCACGCCTCACCGGGCACTTCCGCCCCGCACCGTCATGGCGGCCTCTCGCGGCACTTCCGCCCCGCAGCCATGGAGCGCCGGAGGGCGGGCGCCTGGCGTTGCCATGGCGGCCGGGGGGGGTGTGGCCCCGGTGCGGGAGGGGCGGGCGCTCACCGTGCAGCAGGTTGAAGCGCAGGAACAGCTCGTCGTAGCAGCGCTCGGGAAGCAGGTGCGGGACCAGCAGCCCCTGCAGCGCCGCCGCCGCCATTTTGGGAAATGGCCGCACGCCCACACCGGCTCGGCCGGCGCTTCCGCCTCCATGTGGCCGCGGTGTCTGCGGCGCAGGCGCGGAGGCGCCGGCGGAGCCACTCGCTGCGCAGGCGCCTCCCCCCCCCCACACTGCTTGTGCGCATGCGCCCACACTCCCGCCGCAGATTTCCTCCCTCCGCCGTCGCCTCTTTCGCTCTCTTCGGCGCATGCGTAGCGGGGGGGCAGAGGAAAGGGGCAGCCTGGCATGCGCCGCTCTGAGTGGGCGCGCATGCGCGCTGTCCCTCAACAGCTCCCCCTCCGTCCTCCTCGCGCATGCGCTCTCTCCCCCCCTCGTATCAGGTCCACCTCACGCACGCGCCCTCCCCCCACCATCCCTCCCCGCGCAGGCGCCCTCCCTCCCTTTGTGCTCCCCGCGCAGGCGCCCTCCCTTCCCACGCCCGGCTGCCCTTCCCGCGCATGCGCCCTACAGCCCCTTTCTCCCCCTCCCCCCCTCGCGCCCCTCCCCCCCCCCACTCCCGGCCTTGACCAAACTTTGGCCAACCCAAGATGGCCGCCCCGGCCCCGCCATCTTGCCCGCTCCCCGCCCTGAGCCGGGGGGCCGTGGCCCTCTGCCTGCTCTACTACCTGCGGCTGCAGCGGGGCCGCCGCCTGCGGGAGGCCGCCCGGCGCCACCGGGCCGCCCGCCACCGCCGGGCCCGGGCCCGCTGGGGCCGCCGCTTCGCCCTGCTCTGGCGGGCGGGGACCCCGGCGTCCGGGCCCTGCCCCCGCCCCGCCTGCCCGCCGCTCCTGCCCCGCCCGGGCCCGGCCCCGGCCCCGGCCCCGGCCCCGGCCCGGGAGCGGCGGCTCTGGAGCAAGGCCCGCAGCTCGGCCTTCTGGGACACGGTGCGGGCCAAGGCCTTCGGGCCCGGCGAGTGGGCCGAGAACTTCCGCCTGGCGCCGGCCACCTTCGACTACCTCTGCGGGCGGCTGCGGGGGGCCATCCAGCGGCGCGACACCAACATGCGCCGGGCCATCCCCGCCGAGGTCCGCCTGGCCATGACCCTCTGGCGGCTCGGGGCCTGCACCGAGTACCGGGCCGTGGAGCAGCAGTTCGGCGTCTCCCGCTCCACCGTCTGCAAGATCCTGCGGGACGTCTGCGAGGCCGTGGTGGCCATCCTCACCCCGGCCTACGTGGCCGCCCCCGCCGGGCCCCGGGCCGCCGGCTTCCCCGCCCCGCCGCAGCTGGCCGGCGTGCTGGGGGCCCTGCATGTCCCCATCCGGGCCCCCAACGAGAACGCCGCCGGGTACTTCAACCGCCGGGGCTGGCACTCGGTGGTGCTGCAGGCCGCCGTCGACGCCCGCGGCTGCTTCTGGGACGTCAACGTCGGCTGCCCCGGGAGGCAGACCGACGCCCAGGTGCTGCGGGCCTCCGAGCTCTACCAGCGCGCCCAGCGCGGGGAGCTCTTCCCCGGGGCGGCCCGGGACGTGGGAGGCGTCCAGGTGCCCGTCTACTTGCTGGGCGGCCCGTCCTACCCGCTCCTGCCCTGGCTGATGAGGCCTTACCGGGGCAGGGAGCTGACGCCGGCCCAGAGGCGTTTTAACGAGTACGCCGCCGCCGCCCGCACCGTGGTGGGGGTGGCGTTCGGGCGCCTCAGGGGTCGCTGGCGCTGCCTCCAGAAACGCAACGACACTGACGTCTCTTTCCTGCCCACCCTGATCGCCGCCTGCTCCACCCTCCACAACGTCTGCGAGATGCACGGCGACGTCTTCCAGCCCCGCTGGATGGTGGAGGAAGAGGAAGAGGAGGAGGAAGATCCCATCGAAGACGGGGAGGGAGAGGAGGGCACCGCGGCCGAGATCCGTGAGGCGCTGGCTCTGACCCTGCGGGACTGACGGATAGAACCCAGGAGTCCTGGCTCCCAGCCCCATCCCTGCTCTATCCCACCAGCCCCCACTCCCCTCCCAGAGCCGGGGAGAGAACCCAGGAGTCCTGCCTCCCACCCCCCCCCCCCCGCTCTAACCCACCAGCCCCCACTCCCCTCCCAGAGCTGGGGAGAGAACCCAGGAGTCCTGCCTCCCAGCCTCCCCTGCTCTAACCCACCAGCCCCCACTCCCCTCCCAGAGCTGGGGAGAGAACCCAGGAGTCCTGCCTCCCCCCCCCCCGCTGTAACTCACCAGCCCCCATTCCCCTCCCAGAGCCGAGGAGAGAACCCAGGAGTCCTGCCTCCCAGCCCCCCCTGTTCTCACCCACCAGCCCCCATTCCCCTCCCAGAGCCGAGGAGAGAACCCAGGAGTCCTGCCTCCCACCCCCCACCCCCCACTGTAACTCACCAGCCCCCATTCCCCTCCCAGAGCCGAGGAGAGAACCCAGGAGTCCTGCCTCCCGGCCCCCCCTGTTTTCACCCACCAGCCCCCACTCCCCTCCCAGGGCCGGGGAGAGAACCCAGGTGTCCTGCCTCCCAACCCCCTGATTAATCTGCTGAATGTTTATTCCCTTCCTCCCCACCCCCCGGAATCCCCTCTCCTGGGGGCAGGGGTAGGGAGGTAGTGAAGTGAGGGAGCCATGCGGGAGTGTGGGTAGGGGCTGGGTGTCAGAACTGGGGTGGTGGCAGGGATTTGGGAATTTGAAACCAGGCTGGGCAAGGGGCAGTTGAAGTGGGAGGGGGGTCATGGGGGCGGAGTATTGGGAGGAACCGAGGAACCGGATGCCTGGGTTCTCTGTAGCCGCAATAAACAAAAACTTCAACCCAAAGAAGCCGTAGTGTAATTGTCTGCCAACATCTGGCCCCTCTCTCTGTCCCCCTCCTGCCCCATAGCTGCCCGGTCAGCCCCAACCTGGCTGACTCAGCTGCTCTGTCTGTCCAGCTGGCCGGCCTTACGGATGGACAGACGGACAGCAAGGAGGACATGCAGGCAGGGGTGTGTCTATCTGTCCAGCCAGTCTACCCACCCAGAGGTGGCTGCATCTCAGCGCCGGGCGCGGGGTCCCTGTGTCACCATCTGCCTTGCCCCAGAGGACGTGACCTGAGGGGGGGCTGCCCCTGTCCCCGCCACCCCAATGATGTAAGCAGCCCCGTGACACCCCCATTTCCCCTTAGGAGCTGGGTGGGGCCGTTCCCACCCGTGGCTGAGTCAGTGGGTCAGGCTGGGCCCCCCATGGGGGCCAGGATATAGCCAGACTGCCGGGGTACCTCCCCATGCCAGCACTGCAGCGTGGCCCCGGGGCCAGCCCTGCTTGTGGGGGAGAGCTCCCCTTCCTGAGCCCCACCCCCAGAAGCACCCCAGTCCTTGTCCTATACTTGTGAAACATAACTGTTGGCTTTTAATCAGCCCCCGCCCCAGAGGTGGCCGCATCCAGCGCCGGGCGAGAGGTCCCCGGGTCACCAGCCGCCCCGCCCCAGAGGTGGCTGCATCCAGCGCCGGGCGAGGGGTCCCCGGGTCACCAGCCACCCCGCCCCAGAGGTGGCCGCATCCAGCGCCGGGCGAGGGGTCCCCGGGTCACCAGCTGCCCCGCCCCAGAGGTGGCCGCATCCAGTGCCGGGCGAGGGGTCCCCGGGTCACCAGCCACCCTGCCCCAGAGGTGGCCGCATCCAGCGCCGGGCGAGGGATCCCCGGGTCACCAGCTGCCCCGCCCCAGAGGTGGCCGCATCCAGTGCCGGGCGAGCCCACTGGGACGCTGGCAGGAGCCGGGGCACGAGCCGTAACTGAGACGTCCTCGTATTCACCAACAACCCCCCCCATCCGGCCCAAATTTATTTAATCAGTAAAATAAAATACATGGATCTTGGACCTTCTTCCTCACCCCATTCCCTGCCCTACCGAGCCAGCCAGGCCCCACCGTGGGACCGGAGGGGAGCCGGCACCTCCTAGAGGGGACAGGCCCCATCCCCGCTGCCCCCACTGTCCCCACTGCCCCCTGTCCCGGCCCCTCAGATGGTCTGGTAGCCGCCCCGGGACCGGTGCCGGCCCAGCACGTAGGCGATGACGATGATCAGGATCAGGACCAGCAGAACCACCCCGATGATGGTGGGCACCACCATGCTGTGCCGATCCTCTGGGCACTGCTCGGCTGCAAGAGAGGAGGGGCAGGGGTGAGACCGGGGGGTGGGGGGCAGAGGGAGATGAGAGGGGAAAGGGGGGGGCAGGGCTTGGATCGGGGGAAATAGGGGGCAAGGGGAGATGAGAGGGATATGGGAGGCAAGGGGAGATGAGAGAGGTATGGGGGAGCAGGGCTTGGATCGGGGAAATGGGGGATAGGGGAGATGAGGGGTACAGGGGAGCAGGGCTTTGTTTGGGGAAATGGGGGGGCAGGGGAGATGAGGGGTACAGGGGAGCAGGGCTTGGATCGGGGAAATGGGGGGCAGGGGAGATGAGAGGGGTATGGGGGAGCAGGGCTTGGATCGGGGAAATGGGGGGGCAGGGGAGATGAGAGGGGTATGGGCGAGCAGGGCTTGGATCAGGGAAATGGGGGGGCAGGGGAGATGAGAGGGGTACGGGCGAGCAGGGCTTGGATCGGGGAAATGGGGGGGCAGGGGAGATGAGAGGGGTATGGGGGAGCAGGGCTTGGATCGGGGAAATGGGGGGGAAGGGCAGATGAGGGGTACAGGGGAGCAGGGCTTTGTTTGGGGAAATGGGGGGGCAGGGGAGATGAGGGGGACAGGGGAGCAGGGCTTGGATCGGGGAAATGGGGGGCAGGGGAGATGAGAGGGGTATGGGGGAGCAGGGCTTGGATCGGGGAAATGGGGGGGTTGGGGAGATGAGGGGTACAGGGGAGCAGGGCTTTGTTTGGGGAAATGGGGGGCAGGGGAGATGAGGGGTACAGGGGAGCAGGGCTTGGATCGGGGAAATGGGGGGCAGGGGAGATGAGAGGGGTATGGGGGAGCAGGGCTTGGATCGGGGAAATGGGGGGGCAGGGGAGATGAGAGGTGTATGGGGGAGCTGGGCTTGGATCGGGAAATGGGGGGTCAGGGGAGATGAGAGGGGTATGGGGGAGCAGGGCTTGGATCGGGGAAATGGGGGGGCAGGGGAGATGAGAGGGGTATAGGGAAGCAGGGGAGATGAGAAGGCTATGGGGGCAGGGGAGATGAGAGGGCTACGGGGGGCAGGGGAGATGAGAGGGGTACAGGGGAGCAGGGGAGATGAGAGGGGTACGGGGGAGCAGGGGAGATGAGAAGGCTATGGGGGCAGGGGAGATGAGAGGGGTACGGGGGAGCAGGGGAGATGAGAGGGCTACGGGGGCAAGGGGAGATGAGAGGGGTACGGGGGAGCAGGGGAGATGAGAGGGGTACGGGGGCAGGGGAGATGAGAGGGGTATGGGGGAGCAGGGCTTGGATCGGGGAAATGGGGGCAGGAGAGATGAGAGGGGTACAGGGGTTCACCGCTTAGATCGGGGAAATGGGGGGCAAGGGGAGATGAGGGGTATGGGGGAGAAGGGCTTGGTTCGGGGAAATGGGGGAGCAGGGGAGATGAGAGGCCTACGGGGGGCAGGGGAGATGAGGGTACAGGGGAGCAGGAGAGATGAAGGGTACGAGGGCAGGGGAGATGAGGGGTACAGGGGGGCAGGGGAGATGAGAGGCGTACGGGGGCTGGGAGATGAGGGGTATGGGGGCACGGGAGATGAGGGGTACAGGGGGGGCAGGGAAGATGAGAGGGGCGCGGGCGAGCAGGGCTTGGATCGGGGAAACGGGGGCAGGGGAGATGAGGGGTATGGGGGAGCAGGGCTTGGTTCGGGGAAATGGGGGAGCAGGGGAGATGAGGGGTACAGGGGAGCAGGAGAGATGAAGGGTACGGGGGCAGGGGAGATGAGGGGTACAGGGGGGCAGGGGAGATGAGAGGCGTACGGGGGCTGGGAGATGAGGGGTACAGGGGGGCAGGGGAGATGAGAGGGGTGCGGGGGCCGGGAGATGAGGGGTACGGGGGCAGGGGAGATGAGGGGTACAGTGGGGCAGGGGAGATGAGAGGCGTACGGGGGCAGGGGAGATGAGAGGGGCGCGGGGGAGCAGGGCTTGGATCGGGGAAACGGGGGCAGGGGAGACGAGCTGTTTCTGGGGGAGCAGGGGAGACGAGAGGTTTCTGGGGCAGGGCAGACGAGAGGCTTCTGGGGGGCAGGGGAGACGAGCGGTTTCTGGGGGCAGGGAGACGAGAGGCTTCTGGGGGGCAGGGGAGACGAGCGGTTTCTGGGGGCAGGGGAGACGAGAGGCTTCTGGGGGGCAGGGGAGACGAGGGATACAGGGGGGCAGGGAGACGAGCGGTTTCTGGGGGCC
>NC_050095.1:1061568-1102136 GCF_009764565.3 Dermochelys coriacea | reverse complement strand
TGCCTAGTTTTACAACAGGCAGCATTAAAACCATTAGAGAAGTTGGTACAAATTAAAATTTCACACAATGACTTCTTTAAATACTGCTCCAGATACTATACACTGAAACGTAAGTACAAGATTTATATTCCAATCTATTTTATAATTATATGGTACAAATGAGGAAGTCGGCAATTAATTTGTCAGTACTAACATGGTTGTGACGCTTGTACTTTTAGGTCTGATTTTGCAACCCCATAGTTTTGAAGTGAGGGGTGTGCAAGACAAATCAGACTCCTGAAAGGGGGACAGTAGTCTGAAAAGGTTGAGAGCCACTGACATAAATGACCAACGAATGACCCTAAGCCACAAGATTACAAAATTGTGCAAAAAATTGACCATACGGTTAATTTTGGATTACAAGATGCCTGGTAGTCACATTTTAACGCCTGCCCCAACTGATGTGTGTAAATGCTAATGAGACTCAAAGAAACTTTAATCCTATGAAAAACGGGGTACCCTAATATTCTTGAGGGACAATACAAATAAGGAAAAGAGGTCAACCCTTTTCACATGCAGAGTGCAGATGCAGTCAGAATCACAAGTTATAAGAGGGCAGTCAGATTGGACAGAGCAATCATGAGTGACTTTGGTTTCATTTAATCAAAAACCAGGTCAACGACAGTTTTTGACTTCAAAAGGGAACGTCCGGAGAGTTGAAAGGAATTAGTCGAAGAAGTCGGCTGGACCGAAAGACCGCCAGGAGGCTCGGAACACAAAAACGATCTGAAACAATGGGGGAAAAATGTGTCGGGAAAGACTCCAGCCCCGGCGGGAGGAATAACAACCTCTGAGAAGCGAGGAGGAGTAAGAGAACATGGAAAAAAGGGGATGACCAGCAAAGAAAGCGGTTAGAAAACATAGGACCGAAGTGAGAATGGCTAAAAGTCCTGCTGACTTAGCTCTTGCAAGAAAATAATAATATATACAGGTTTTTAAGACATACAAGTAAAAAAATCAGGAAAGATGAGGTCAGGTCGCTATGCAGCGGGGATAGAGACAGTAAGAAATGATCAAAATGTGGCCCACAAATTAAATAAATACTTGACCCTGGTTTTCAATAAGGACATTAATATAGAATATAGATTGGCAGGATTCAGTTACTTGGTTATATAATCAAAGTAATAAAGTGAGCACTGTCCACTTTGTATTCTGTGTTGTAACTGAAATCAATATATTTGAAAGTGCAGAAATCACCCAAAAATATTTAAATAAATGGTATTACTTTATTGTTTAATGCGATTAATCGAATGGTAAATTTTTCTTTAATCGTGTGGTTACTTTTTTAAAATGAGATCAGCCCTAGTTAAAACACAAATCATCATTTGGCTGTGTGACCAAATATACAAACTAAACATCCTTACATCTAACTATTTTTCAAGTAGGGTTTTTCTTCCTTTGCCTAGCTGTAAATTGCTATTATTGTCGGCGATGGAAATGATTTTTCATCCCTCTGTGTGAAATCGACACGTGCAGATAAAAAGCTAATCTTTCCGAGCCTGAACCAGGGCATGACAGCAGTGTGGCTGATGGAAAAGTGTGTCTAGAAAGGAAAGTCGCCCTATCAGAGGTGGAAGAAAAACTTTAAAAAGCTTAATGCTCTCAAATCTGGGGGGAGTGGATAGTTTCCAGCCCAGAATACTGAAAGACCTGGCACGTGAGATGGTTAGTAGCAAAAATTTTGAATAAATTTATCTATTCGAGGGTAGTACCGTATGAACGGCTAAGGATCGGTCTCGGGACAGACCTTATTCAGTAGTTTTGTAAACGAGCTTGGCACAAAAATAAGGAGCGTACTCATGAAATTTGCTAACGATACAGCATCGGCACAGAGGAAGAGCTAGAAGGCGGGAGTGACAGAAATGGGTAGAAATTCAATAGTCCATAACAAAAATTTCTGCTACAAGCTGGGTCCGCGTCAGCTGGCAACAGCCAAGCAGGAGAGAGACCCGGGTGTGTGGGTGACGAGCCACCAACACGACGTGGTTGGGGAAATGGCAAAAATGCAATCTAGGCTGCCTCGGGCGAGGTACTTCCAGGAGACGGAGCAAGAGAAATATTAACGCCGCTGCAGAAGGCAGTGGGAAGCCCCCGTTGGAATACCGGCCGCAAATCTGGTCCCCCACATTCAAGAAAGACAAATTTGAACGTGAATAGTTGCAGAGAAGAGACCGTAGGACAACGAGGGTGACGGAGAAACCCCTCTTATAAGGGGAGACTGGACGAATCCGACTCATTTAGGCTCACGCATTAAAGGGGGGGCTGTTGGAGTAAAAGGCCAGCATTGGATAAACTGACCAGGAACAAATTCGGGGGGAAATACAAAAGTTTCTAACCATCCGAGGGGGCTCTGCCTCCCGGTACAAGATGTGGGGGCAACCAGCAAAGCGAGTTTTCACAGAGCACGCAAACGTATAACAGGGCTGGTTGTGTTAGTGGGGGGCAGGACTTGGCAGCGCTGGCGGTCCCTTTATGTTCCTAACGCTCATGCTTCAGGGCTGTGGCCAGCCAGCATCTGAAGTCAGGAAGGGTTTGTTTGTTTTTTAAAATAAAACCTCATTGTATTCAGGGAGGTTATTTTTAAATTTCCTTCTTCCAAAGCATCCAGGATTTCCTTCTTCCTTCTCTCGGATACTTGGCTGGCTGGTTCCTGCTCATACTCTCAGGGTCTAATGGATCTTGGGGAGGGTTTCACCTTCCTCTTCAGCACGGGGCACAGGACACTTGCCAGGATTATCTGGGTCTCTCTTCTTGAATAGTCTCCCTCGGGCACCTCGTCCCGCCTGCTCTCTGCCTAGGGCACATAATGGTCTAGTCTCCTTTGGCCCCACTCCAGCTGTGGCCTGTGGGGCACGGGTGGCTTGTGCCAGACAGGTCAGACCAGCCTCGACCCCCACGGGCGGGCCCAGCAGGGGGCATTCACTCACCAGTCACGGCGCATGCGTTTCTGGGGGGGGCTGAGCTCGTGCCGGGGGGGAGAGAAACGCTCCCGGCGGTTGCGGTCATAGTCCCGGTACTCGCCCCGGCTCCGGCGCTCCCGGCCGCGGTCCCATTCCCTGCGGAGGCAGACAGACCGATCACAGCCCGATATATCCCTCTGCCAGAGAACAGCTGCACTCCCCCCCGCCGATATATCGCTCTGCTCCTGCCCCCAGCAAATCACCCCTCAACATGTACCCCGTGGGGGCAAATCACCCACCCACACGTATCCCTCCACCTTGGGAGCAAGACGTCCACGCAGAGATAACCCTTCACCAGGGGAATCGCACCCAGGACCCCCCCCGCTCCCCACCTGTCGTTCCAGTCGTCTCGCCGCCGGTCATCGCGTTCCCGGGAGCGATCGTAGTCGCTTCTCTCCCGCCGGAACTTGTCCCGGCGCCGGCGGTCGTATTCGTCGTCGCTGTCGCCCATGGGGGCAGGAGACGAGGAGGGAGCTGCGCAGGGAGGAAAAGGGGTGGGGGTGGAAACCTGGCCCGACGCTGAGATGAGGCCACCTCTGGGGCGGCTGGTCCTTCTATTGGGAGAAGCCAGGACTGGAGCAGCTGGGACCCCACTATGGAGCTGGTGTCCCAGCTCCTGCCCTCCCGCCCCCCAGCCCCCTTATTGACCCACCAGCCCCCTAAGCGCAAGCCCGGCTTCTCCCCCAACCCCCACCCAGCTCCCCTGGAAGAGAGGCAACTTCCCCCAGCCCAGCTCCCTGCCGGGCCCTTTGATGTAACCTTCCCCGCCCCCCATTGTGTCCCCTCCCGTAGCCCTGTACCTCCTAGAGCGGGAACCCCCCCCAGCCCGGCCCCCCCAGTCTCCCTGTCTGACCCCCAGCGCCTCTCTCCCACCCCCCCTCCCTTCTCCCCAGCGCCTGCCCCCCAGCCTGGCCCTCCCTGGAGCCTCCCCCCCAGCCCGGCCCCCCCAATCTCCCTCTCTGACCCCCAGCACCTCTCTGCCACCCCCCTCCCTTCTCCCCAGCGCCTGCCCCCCAGCCTGGAGCCTCCCCCCCAATCTCCCTCTCTGACCCCCAGCGCCTGCCCCCCCGGAGCCTCCCCCCCAGCCCAGCCCCCCCCATCTCCCTCTCTGACCCCCAGCGCCTCTCTCCCATCCCCCTCCCTTCTCCCCAGCGCCTGCCTCCCAGCCTGGCCCTCCCCGGAGCCGCCCCCCCAGCCCGCCCCCCCCAATCTCCCTCTCTGACCCCCAGCGCCCCCGGCTCCCCCAGGGCCTCCCCATCCTCCCGCCCGTCTCACTCTCGCTCTCGGCGCCGCGCTGCCGCCTCGGGCTCCTCCCCGTGCGCGACCCGCTCGCTTCCTGCCGCCCACCGGGTCCCCGGATGCGGGGGGGCCGGAAGCGGAAGTGGCGCCTCCCGGCGGGAACCGGAACTGGCGGGACTCTATGGTTCCGGCGAGGCGCTCTGGGACGGGGGAAACCGCTCTCTATGGTGCCTGCGCGGGGCGGGGCGCGCGCTCTCTCTAGGGCGGGAGGACTCTGCGGGGCGGGCGGGAGACTCCAAGGCGGGGGGGGGAACGCTACGGTGCGGGTGAGGGGGACGCTCTAGGAATTCGGGACTCTCTGGTAAAGGAGGCGGACCGAGGAGCGACGCGCTAGGGGGCGGTGCAGCCCTCTATGATGCGGGCGGGCCGCTCTAGGTCGGGAGAACTCTATGGTGCGGGCAGGAGGGACGCTCTAGGGCGAGGGGGAACTCTATGGTAGAGTCGAGCGACGCTCTAGGACGAGGGCGCCCTCTCTATGTCCCGGGCCGGAGAGCGGGACAGCTCTGTGATATGCGGAGGCGGGGTGTGTGGACGCTCTAGGGCGGCAGAACTCGATGGTGCCAGGGAAGAGCGCCGCTCTAAACCACAGGCCAACTCTATGGTGCGATGGGAGCCGCTCTAGCCCGCTCCCACTCTATCGCACCTGAAGGGACAGTCTAGGGAGGGAACACTCTATGATGGCCAAGCCCCCTGCTCCTCCCTCTCCCGGACTCCTGGGTTCTCTCCCCTGCCCTAGGAGGAGAGTGGGGTCTGGGTGGTCGGAGCAGGGGGGGGGGGCTGGGAGCCAGGACTCCTGGGTTCTCTCCCTGTGCTCAGTGGCCCCCCCTCCCCCATCTTCCTGGCCCTGGTGGGTCTGATCATGGGGGCCGGGTTCATGGGGTACCAGGCTGGGGGGGGGGGGGGAACGAAGCACTGAGGCAGGAGTTTTTATTAAAAATCCCAACATTTAATGTATTTCCAGTAAACCGTCAGACACTGCGAAACCCGAGGCGGGAGGGGTTGGAGCAGCAAGGCAGGTGGGGGGGGGCAGGAGAATCACCGATTTAAAGAGAAAAATCTCCCCCCCCACACACACATTAAGACTGAACCCCAGGCTGCCTTCACAGGACCTCTGGGGGACACCCCCATCTGCAGGGGCGGGAGAGACGAAAGGGGAGTCTCCCTCTTCACTCGCCCCCCGGGGCTGGAAACATACAAGGATGCAAAAAGAAGGGGGGCAGAGTTGTCAGGCGGATGGAGGGGGGGGCTGCAACACATCACAGAGGGTCACTGGAGGTCCAGGAGGTATCCCAGAATTCCCTGAGAAGAGGAGCGGGAGGGAGAGCGGCGTTTCCCATCATCCTCCGAGGCGGATGCTCTGGATTATCTGGAAGATAGCTGGGGGTGGGGGGAGAAGGGTGCAGAGTGAGGCTGGTGGGGGGGGGGGCAGCTCTCAGGGGCACAGATTTGGGTAATAGGAGGGGCTTAGTCTCAGGCTCCTCCCCCTCCCAAGGGCAGTTGGGTTGTGTACCTACTGCAGGGATGGGCAGGCCAAGGTTTAGAGGAACCTCGAGGGGCCGAACCCCTAACTCAGAGCTGGCCTGTCTGGTCCCATTAGTAGGTTTCAGAGTCAACACCTAGGGGCACCGCTCTATCGTTGATGCTGCTTGGACAGTATATCCCCAGGGGAAGCTTCTCCCATCTCTGACATCAGTAGCGGCCAGAGTCAACTACCCCGGTCGTCCAGCTTTCACCACCACGGTCGCCATTAACCCATCACACGTCCAGCTAACTTAGTTGTCAGTAGACTTCAGAATGAACGCCATCCATGGGGTAGCGGCTGTCCTTAAACAGCAGACCAAGCACTCTACATGGGAGCAGTTTATGCCTCAGACATTTCAGACTAAATTTCCACCCAAAGTGCTCAGTACAATCATTAGGTTTCAGAGTGAATACGGCAAAACCTTCTCCTGATAGTATCCACAGGCAGAATGGACACATTCACGCACACTGCTCCCATCATTAGGTTTCAGAGTCAACACACTTGCATGCAGCATATGCCTGTCTCTAGCTCCCAACATTAAATTTTGGGACAAACACGACACAGGGGGCTGAAGTGCATCAGGCTCCCCTTTCCTAGTTCAAGAGTTAACCCCACAATTGCCCGCATTATTAGGTTCTTGTGTAGATGTCTCCTATGGGTGGTGCTCCTGCCTCTAGTCCCAATCATTAGGTCTCGGGGTAAACAGTCTGTTTCTCTTGGATTCCCACCATTAGGTCTCAGGGTAAACGTCATGCAATGCACCATGATGCCACAAATAGGAAGCAGCATCAACACCCAGGAAGGGACACGGCCTGCATCTCTCTCACCATTAAGCTTCAGGGCGAACACTATAAATCCTTCCCAACGGAAAGAGAACAGGCAGATCTCTGTCCCTAAGGGCCCCCATCATTAGGATCCAGAGTGAACAGACCATCCCGCCCGACTGACCTGAGCCACAGACCACGAACACGAACAGGGCCAGCAACCACGGCCCCACGGCGGCTTTCTCTTCCGGGGGGGCTTTCTGTGTGGGCCAGAGAGAGCGTTAGAGACGGGAACTCGCCCCCCCTGCCGACCCGCAGCCCCCCCGCCCTGCCGGTGCCCCTCCCCCCCGTACCGGGGCGCGGTGCAGGCCCCCCCGCTGGGTGATGCTCTTGCTGTGCCTCTCGTTGGCCACCCTCATGCGCTGCACCCCGGACATGATCCCGCCGGGCCCCCCCCCACCCGCTGGCCGGCCGAGACGCTGCGTCACTCAGCGCGCATGCGCCGGGGCGGGGCAGGGGAGCGACATAAGTCGCCGGGCGCCGCAGAGCGCACGCGCCCGCACCGCCAGAGGCGGAAGCGACGCGACGGCCCTGCGCGGGCCCGACGTGGCGCGCTTTCGGCGCTCGCGTGACGAGCCAAGCCGGCGCTCAGCCGCCGAGCGGCACCATTGCGCATGTCCGCCACCCCTGGCCTCTTGCCCAATGGTACTGTGACGGGGAGACGCCATTTTCGAACATCTCCGCTAATGCGCATGCGCACCGGCTGGACGCCAAGCTCAAGGCAGTCATTGGTTCCCCCACCGCCTCGCCTCCGGATGTCACGTGACAGGGGACCTGCGAAGCCATTTTGCTCTGCAGCCCGCCTGGGCGGGGCCATCTCGGTTTCTTCTGCCACGTGATCGGGGACTGAGGCCAATCTGGGGGAGGCCATCTTGGCTCCCAGTTGTCATGTGATAAGGCGACATAAACAGACCCCCCCCCCTTTTGAAAATAAGGTGGAGAGAACCCAGGAGTCCTGGCCCCCACCCCCCTCCTGGAGCCAGGGAGAGAACCCAGGAGTCCTGGCTCCCAGCCCCCTCCTCTAACCACTAGCCCCCACTCCCCTCCCAGAGCTGCGGAGAGAACCCAGGAGTCCTGGCTCCCAGCCCCCCTGCTCTAACCCCCAGCCCCCACCCCCCTCCCAGAGCCGGGGAGAGAACCCAGGAGTCCTGGCTCCCAGCCCCTCTGCTCTAACCCCCAGCCCCCACTCCCCTCCCAGAGCCGGGGAGAGAACCCAGGAGTCCTGGCTCCCAGCCCCTCTGCTCTAACCACCAGCCCCCACTCCCCTCCCAGAGCCGGGGAGAGAACCCAGGAGTCCTGGCTCCCAGCCCCCCTGCTCTAACCCCCAGCCCCCACTCCCCTCCCAGAGCCGGGGAGAGAACCCAGGAGTCCTGGCTCCCAGCCCCTCTGCTCTAACCACCAGCCCCCACTCCCCTCCCAGAGCCGGGGAGAGAACCCAGGAGTCCTGGCTCCCAGCCCCTCTGCTCTAACCACCAGCCCCCTCTCCCCTCCCAGAGCCGGGGAGAGAACCCAGGAGTCCTGGCTCCCAGCCCCCTCCTCTAACCACTAGCCCCCACTCCCCTCCCAGAGCTGCGGAGAGAACCCAGGAGTCCTGGCTCCCAGTCCCCCCACTCCTCTCCCAGAGCTGGGGAGAGAACCCAGGAGTCCTGGCTCCCAGCCCCCCCTGCTCTAACCCCCAGCCCCCACCCCCCTCCCAGAGCCGGGGAGAGAACCCAGGAGTCCTGGCTCCCAGCCCCTCTGCTCTAACCACCAGCCCCCTCTCCCCTCCCAGAGCCGGGGAGAGAACCCAGGAGTCCTGGCTCCCATTCCCCCTCTCCCCTCCTGGAGCCAGGGAGAGAACCCAGGAGTCCTGGCTCCCAGCCCCCCCTGCTCTAACCCCCAGCCCCCATTCCCCTCCCAGAGCCGGGGAGAGAACCCAGGAGTCCTAGCTCCCAGCCCCCCCTCCCCCCCCCGCTCTAGATAGATTTGGGCTGTTTGGGGTTATTTGTCCCTACATTCACGGGGGCCACAAGCAGACGACATGAAACCCGCCCCTGCCCCTCCAAACACCCGCCCCTCCCTCAGACCTGCCAGACCCCTGCCCCCCTCGGTGTAATCTGACAGTCAGCAGAATCCATTCTGTTTTATTTTTTCCCTCTGTCCAGGAAATTCCACCTCTGGTGCCAGACATTCATCTGCCCAGATAATTGTTCGGTTCCTGCAGGGTTGGGGGAGTGAGGGGAGATGTGATTCCTCCCCCGGCGCTGAGATGCGCCCACCTCTGGGGCGGGGCGGCGGGTGACACGGGGACCCCTCGCCCGGCGCTGAGATGTGTCCACCTCTGGGGCAGGGCAGCTGGTTAATCGGGGACCCCTCGCCCAGCGCTGAGATGCGCCCACCTCTGGGGTGGGGCGCAGCTGCTCTGTTATGGAGCAGGCCGGGGCTGGAGGAGCTGGAGCTCCCTGCCCGGCTGCCCGTGTTCACCAGGGGCCTCGGGCAGGGCAGGGGCCGCGGGACTGGTGGAGCCGGAGGAGCTGGGGAAATGAGGTGTCACATCCTGCCCTGACCCCGCTCCCCTCCCACGGAAACAGCAGAACAAAGGGAATTTCCTGGCTGCTGGGAGAATAGAAACGGAGGAGCAGGGACCAATGGGTAGTGTAGGGGGGGCTGGGAGCCAGGACTCCTGGGTTCTCTGCCCAGGTCTGGGAGGCGAGGGGGGTCCGGAGGGTTAGACCAGGTGGGCTGGGAGCCTGGACTCCTGGGTTCTCTCCCCAGCTCTGAGGCGGGTAACTTCTGCCCACAGCTGGGCTGCAGAGACAGGATTCCCTCCTGGCTCGGCTCTGGCCTGCCCCCCTTACCCCACCACGGGGGGGGGCAGCGGAAGGGGCAGGGTGGGGTGTCCAGGGCCTGTTTTCCTTGGGCTTGCTGGAGCCAGGCAGGAAACCTGCTCAGAGAAGAGCAAACCACAGCCCCCCAGCAGGTCAATGCGGGGGGGGGGAAGCCAAGGGGGCTGGACGCTCTCTCAGCCCCTGGGCAGCTCCCAGCTCTGGGGGGAAGGGGAGGGCTTCTGGGTTAGAGCTGCCCACCCCTGCTCAGCACAGCCAGTCATGGCAAGGCCAAGAACCCAGGCATCCTGGCTCCCAGTCCCCCTGCTCTAACCCCCAGCCCCCACTCCCCTCCCAGAGCCGGGGAGAGAACCTAGGAATCCTGGCGCCCAGCCCCCCTGCTCTGACTCACCGTCCCCCACTGCCCTCCCAGAGCCGGGGAGAGAACCCAGGAGTCCTGGCTCCCAGCCCCCCCGTTCTAACCCCCCAGCCCCCACTCCCCTTCCATAGCCGGGGAGAGAACCCAGGAATCCTGGCTCCCAGCTCCCCCATTCTAATCCCCCAGCCCCCACTCCCCTTCCATAGCTGGGGAGAGAACCCAGGCGTCCGGGCTCACAGGCTGACAGCAGGTGGTCATAGCAAAGCTAACAGCTCCAGCTCTGTGTGGCCAAGAGATTTGAGGTCACTGGGCAGGGAGCAGGAGGGGAGGAGGGGGGCGGCGCTGGCCCTGTGCCCCACAGCTCAGGGGGGCGGGGGAGTCGGCACTGGCTGGGCCCACATAGACTGGGACTTGGCACCACTGACCCACAGCTGAAAATGCAGCCGGGGGGCTGGGGAGTGAATGGGTCGGGGGGTGGGGCGGGTGGGGGGCAGTTTGATGGATGGAGGTGGAGCAGGGTAGGGGGGATACAGGGGGGTGGGGAATAGAGGGGTTGGGGGGAATGGAGAGACCTTGAGGGGGGGTTTGGGGGTGTGGAGTGTGATGGAGGGAGGGTGGGGGCGATGAGGGGGTGGGAGGAGGTGTAGGGGGAAGGATGGAGGTCGAGGGGGGATGGAGATTGGGGTGGTGGGATGGAGGGGTTGGGGTGTGGGGGTGAAGGAGGGAGGTCAATGGGGGATGGAGATGGGGTGGGGGTTGGAGGGTGTGGGGTGGGATGGAGGGAGTGTGGGGGGACGAGGGAGTGGGAGGAGATGTGGTGGGAAGGATGGAGGTTGAGGGGGGATGGAGATTGGGGTGGGGGATGGAGGGGGGACGAGGGGGTGGGAGGAGGTGTGGGGAGAAGGAGATTGGGGTGGGGGAATGGAGGGTTGTGGGGGGAATGGAGATTTTATACCCTGAACGTGTCCATCTCAGCACAGACCAAGATCTGGGGGGGGTCATGGGGGGCCGTGTGACTGGCTGGGGGCAGCCTGGGGTAGGTCGGGAGGGGCTGTGCGTGGAGGGAGCTGTGGGGCAGGTTATGGGGCTGTGTCCTCGTTACCCCCCCCATCACAGACCTGTTGGTTCTGGGAACCTGCCCAATCAATCAACGCTCATTTCCCACAAGCTCGTTATCCCCCGGATCCCACCCAGGGCCCCATGGAAACTCCCCCCCCCAGGGTCCCTGGGAAGCACCAGCGCCCCCCCATCTCCCCCGGCCTTATCTCCCCGCCCGGCCCTGCCAGGCCAGAGGGGTCAGGAAACAGACCCCTGGCTGGGGTGAGTTGGGGGGGGCAGGCCCTGACCCTAGGGGGCACCGGTGCCCTGAGCCCGACCCCTTCGCCCCATAGAGGCTGCCGAGATAAATTAGTTCCAGGCTGCGCTGGTGGGGGAGTGTGGGGGGGGGGCAGGGCTGGCAGGGGCTGTGGGTCGGGAGTGAGGGGCACTGGCAGGGCTGGGGGAGCGGGGATGTTTCTTTGTCTGTCTGACACATCTGTCCAGCTGTTCCTCATTGGGCCCCTTAACGTCTCTTTTCCCCTTCCCCCTCGGGAGTGGGGTGGGGGGAGATACCTGCCCCACAATCCACCCCCCACCAGGGAGGAGGAGACCAGAGCCGGGGAGAGAACCCAGGAGTCCTGGCTCCCAGCCCCCCCTGCTCTGACCCACCAGAGCCGGGGAGAGAACCCAGGCATCCTGGCTCCCAGCCCAGCGCTCCACATTTCATTGTGCACCTCTGACCAGGGAATCACGTGGAGAGTTCCCCCCCCCAGCTCTGGGCCCCCCCAACTCTGCTGGTGCCCCTCACTCCCGACCCACAGCCCCTGCTAGCCCAGCCCTAGGTTGCTGGAAGGGGGGGCAGACGTGAGGGGGAGGGTGGGTTCTGGGTGCTGGGTGGGGAGGAATCGCCCTTGGGTGTTGGCAGTACAGGGCTTTGACACACAGGGGGCAGTTCCCACGGCAGCCAGCAGGGGGGGCATGCCCACTTGACTGCATCTCCCCCCCCCGCCCAACACACACACACACACAGCACAGCACAACACAACACAACACAACACAACACACTGTCCCCCGGCACATACACACAGCACAACCTCCAACAAGCCCCCTACACTTTCTCTCTCTCTCTCTCTCTCACACACACACACACAAACAACTCACCCTCCAGCAACCACCTCTCCACATACACAACACAACACATCACGCTGCCCCGGGTACACACAGCACAGCCTGCAACGACCTTCTACACACACACACACACACACACACACACAGACTTAAACACACACACCACAACCTCCAACCACCCCTCTACACACACACACACACAGACTGCAACAACCCCTCTACACACACACACACACACACACAGACTGTAACAACCACTGTAACACACACACCACAACCTCCAACCACCCCTCTACACACACACACACACAGACTGCAACAACCCCTCTACACACACACACACACACACACAGACTGTAACAACCACTGTAACACACACACCACAATCTCCAACCACCCGTCTACACACACACACACAGAGACTGCAACAACCCCTGTAACTCACACACCACAACCTCCAACCACCCCTCTATACACACACAGACACAGAGACTGCAACAACCCCTGTAACACACACACCACAACCTCCAACCACCCCTCTACACACACACACACAGAGCCTGCAACAACCCCTGTAACACACACACACACAGACTGTAACAACCACTGTAACACACACACCACAATCTCCAACCACCCGTCTACACACACACACACACACAGAGACTGCAACAACCCCTGTAACTCACACACCACAACCTCCAACCACCCCTCTATACACACACAGACACAGAGACTGCAACAACCCCTGTAACACACACACCACAACCTCCAACCACCCCTCTACACACACACACACAGAGCCTGCAACAACCCCTGTAACACACACACCACAACCTCCAACCACCCCTCTACACACACACACAGAGCCTGCAACAACCCCTGTAACACACACACCACAACCTCCAACCACCCCTCTACACACACACACAGAGCCTGCAACAACCCCTGTAACACACACACCACAACCTCCAACCACCCGTCTACACACACACACAGAGACTGCAACAACCCCTGTAACACACACACCACAACCTCCAACCACCCCTCTACACACACACACAGAGACTGCAACAACCCCTGTAACACACACACCACAACCTCCAACCACCCGTCTACACACACACACAGAGCCTGCAACAACCCCTGTAACACACACACCACAACCTCCAACCACCCCTCTACACACACACACACGGAGCCTGCAACAAGCCCTATACATATACACACACACACACACTCCACACAACACAGCACAGCACATCGCGCTGCCGCGGTACACACAGCACCGCCTCCAGCAATCCCCCCCCCCCCCCCCACACACACACACACACACACACAGCCCTACGTACCCCCCTCCCGCCCCCCCACACCCCGCCCCTCCCGCAGACCCCTCCCCTCCCTCCCGCAACTGGACGGAGAAAGTTGCGAGCCGCTACCCGGGGTGAGCGGGGGTAACTCGCGGGCTGCGCGGGGTGTTTTTTTTTGGGGGGGAGAGCCCCAGGGCGGGAGTGAAGGGGGGGGGATGTTCAGCCCCCACCGATCTGCAGCCGGGACCTCAGGGCAGGGTCCCGGGGTAGCGGCTTGCGGCTGCGGGCTGGGGGGGTCGGGTTTGCAAAGATTTGGGGTCCTCCCCAGCCAGGATCTCAGGGTGCTGTCGGGCAGGGCGAAGACTCATTCTGGGGGGGGACAAGATTTTTGGGGGTGGGGCTGAGTTGTGCCCAGATCTGGGGCCGGGTGGGGGGCAGAGAGGAGAAAGTTATTGCAAAGAGTTTGCAGGTCTGGAAAGTGTTTTTGGGGGGTCGCTTCGCGCAAAGATCTAGGGGTCCCCCTGGAGGGACGAGGCTTTGGGGGGCTGCAGAGGTTTGGGGGGATTTTAGCCAAGGCTTAGGGGTGCAGCGTTGCTTTTGCCCAGCTCAGGGTGGGCGGGATTTAGGGGGAAGGGGGGACAACAGCTCTGCCAAGAGTTTGAGGGGGTTCTCAGCAAGATTTGGGGGGTCCCCTTTGAGGGCAGTGACTATGGGCAAAGCTTTGGGGAGGCAAGGCCCAGGTGTGAGGGAAGGGGGGCTCACTGTCCAGAGGCCGTGCTAGCCCATTGGGGCGGTCCCTAAATATTTGGGTCCCACTTGAGCTGCGTGGATCCCTAAGCAATTGCTTAGTCCACTGACACCTGGCTTCGGCTTTGCTTAGTCTGGCAGTACTTTTCACAAAGGTTGGGGGGTGCTCTGCATATTTGGTGGGGCCAGGTAGGAATTGGGGGGCTCTTCTTGCAAAGAGCTGGAAGGGGGACAAACTCCTGAGCCAAGCGCTGACGCCTTCCCCCTGCCTGGACGCTAGTTTGGTTTTTTTTTCTTTCCTTCTTTTTCCAGCTGCCTCCAAAAATCTTGGGGTCCCCCCCATTGCTTCCTTTGTCCATGGGGCTGGGGGGTCCAGCCCAGCCAGACCCCTTCACCCCACTTGGGACCGGCTTGTGGGAGCGCCCCTAGTCCTCCTGGGGGCTGCTTCATTTTTCTGGACTTGCCCATTGTCCGCGGCGCGGGATTATTTCCGGACCAGCTATTCCCGACCCAGGCCCTTTTCTGGGGATCAAAGTGTCCCTGACGCGGAAGGTTTCCGGACCCACTGCTCTAGACCCAGGACTTTTCCGGAGCTCCGAGACGCCGGACATTTTAGGGGAACCCAGCTCAAGGAATTTCTCCAGAATCAACTTTTTGCCAGACTCTGAAAGTTTTGGAGAATTCGATTTTGCTAGACGGACAGAGTTTAGCTCCACTGATTTGCTAGAGTCGACATTTGTAGGGAAACCTGACCCCCACCCCCTGCCCCCCAGAAACTTATTTTTGAGATTATTTTTTCTAGATTGGCAGGCAAATCTGGGTTTGTTTTTTCCCCCTTGACTGGGGAGAAATCTGGGTTATTTTTCTAGTTTGGGGTGAGATCGGGATTTAATATTTCTAGAGGGGAAGAAATCTCAGTTTAACTTTTCTGGATCAGGAAGAAATCCGGGCTTAAATTTTCTGGATCAGGGTGAAATCTGGGTTTTTTCCTATATTGGGAAGAAATCGGGTTTTTTCTAGATAGGGGAGAAATTGGGTTTAATTTTTCTGGATCAGAGTGAAATCTGAGTTCATTTTTTCTAGATTGACGGTGAAATTAGGGTTTGATTTTTTCTAGCTTGGGGCGAAATCTGGTTTTATTTTTTTCCAGATTGGGGAGAAATCTAGGTTTGATTTTTCTGGACCAGGGTGAAATCTGGTTTTTTTCCCCGAATCAGGGTGAAATCTGGGTTTATTTTTTTCTAGATTCGAGATAAATTGGGCTTTAATTTTTCTGGATCAAAGTGAAATCTGGGTTCATTTTTTCTAGATTGGCGGTGGAATCAGGGTTTGATTTTTTTCTAGATTGGAGAGAAATCTGAGTTCATTTTTTCTGGATCAGGGTGAAATTGGGGATTAATTTTTCTAGATTGGCGGTGAAATCAGGGTTTGATTTTTTCTAGTTTGGGGAAAATCTGGGTTTATTTTTTTTCTAGATTGTGTAGAAATCTCAGTTTAATTTTTCTGGACCAGGGTGAAAGCTGGATTTATTTTTTTTGTAAATGGGGGGGAATCAGGGTTTACTTTTTCTGGATCAGAGTGAAATCTGGGGTCATTGTTTTTAGATTGGCAGTGAACTCTGGTGTTTTTTTTTCTTGGATTGGGGCAGGGAAAACCAGGGTTTTTCTAGAGTTGGGGGAATCAGGGAGTCAGACAAATGTGAAGAGTTCAAACTTCCTAGACCAGGCCAAAATGGAGGATTAAAAGGTTTTGAGTTTAAGGGACATTCTGGGGTTTCGATTTTCGTAGACTGGGGAAAAAGTGATTGTTTCCCTCTAGACGAGGAGAAGATGGGGTGTCCATTTTGTGCTTGACAAAAGGCATTTGGGGGATTCGTTCTTCCAGATTAAAGACATGGGGGGGGCTAATCTGCTTGTTAGCCTAGGGAGAATTTCCTCTAGATTACCAAAAATTGGGGAGGGAGGGAGTTGATTTTTCCACACCAGAAATTTATTCACAGGTTAATCTTTTCCAGACTCGGTCATTTATTAGGACGTAAATATTCTTGTGGGTCGAATTTTCAGGCTATCTGGGGGTAGCTGAGTCCTTCCATATAGCGGACAATCTGGGGGATTCAATATTCCCAGATCAAGGCGGTTTCGGGGGCCAAGCTTTCCGGCCGAAGGGTTATTTTTCTGGAGTAAAGTTTCCCCGATTGGGAATTTTCTCCCCCCGCCCGGTTGGTTGATCAGGATTTCCCGACAGCAGCTTTTCCCCTGCCAAGGAATTCTGGATTGCCCCGAGCCATGGAGGTCTGGCTGCTTTGTCTCTGGATCCCCCTCACTCAGGCAGTGGAAGGTGAGTGGAAATTGGGGAGGTTTGGGCAGGTTTCCGTGTCTTTGGGAGCCAGGACTCCTGGGTTCTCTCCCTGGCTCTGGGAGGGGAGTGGGGGCTGTTGGGTGAAAGCAGGGGGGCTGGGAGCCAGGACTCCTGGGTTCTGTCCCCAGCCCTGGGAGCGGAGTGGGGGCTGGCGGGTTGGGTTGGGGGGGGTTGCAGCCATCCATCCCGTCTGCTCAGCTCTCCCCTGAGGTTTGATTGACTGTGTTTTTTACACTAACACAAAGTGGGCTTGGAAAAGTTCACTTCCATCTCCAAAAGTTTCTTTCTTTCTTTCTTTCTTTCTTTCTTTCTTTCTTTCTTTCTTTCTTTCTTTCTTTCTTTCTTTCTTTCTCTGAAGATCTGCTGCAGAAAAGGAGCAGCGCGCGGAAGCTGGCTTGTTGAAAAAGAAAACAGGCCTGGAAAGAAATGTGAAGGAAAACAAGAAAAACAACAACAACCCCACCACCCACCCTCTTCCACTCTTTTTTTCATTCTTTCTTCCTCGGGGTTTGTTCTGCTGAGTGAACATTTTTGCCTTTGAAAACTTTGTCTCCCTGCCGCCCAGCTCCTGGTGAATCTTTTCTCCTTCATTAACCCCCCCGTCTCGCTCTTTCTTTCCCCCTGCCCCCCAAAAGCCCTTTACAGATTTATCTTACTCCTGGATTTTGCCTCTGTCTTTTGCTCCATCCCTTTGTCCTCCAGCCTTTCAGCCCAGGACTCCTGGGTTCTCTCCCCGGCTCTGGCAGGAGAGTGGGAGCTGGTGGGTTAGAGCAGGGGGGCTGGGTGCCAGGACTCCTGGGTTCTCTCCCCGGCTCTGGGAGGGGAGTGGGGGCTGGTGGGTTAGAGCAGGGGGGCTGGGTGCCAGGACTCCTGGGTTCTCTCCCCGGCTCTGGCAGGAGAGTGGGAGCTGGTGGGTTAGAGCAGGGGGGCTGGGTGCCAGGACTCCTGGGTTCTCTCCCCGGCTCTGGGAGGGGAGTGGGGGCTGGTGGGTTAGAACAGGGGGGGCTGGGAGCCAGGACTCCTGGGTTCTCTCCCCAGCTCTGAGAGGGGAGCAGGGGCTGGTGGGTTAGAGCAGGGGGGGCTGGGAGCCCAGACTCCTGGGTTCTCTTCTCAGTGTTAGTCCCATAAAGTGGGAACACCTGTCCTTGCCCAGGGATTTAATCCCTTTCTTCCACCCCCAATTCTTTGTGGGGCTGGCAGCATTCGAACTCGCAGCCCAAGGCAGCTGGGCCGGGGTTCCCTCTTGGCCCTGGCATGGAGTAGGGTGTGAATCCGGAGAGAACCCAGGAGTCCTGGCTCCCAGCCCCCCCCCCCCCCCCCCTGCTTGAACACCGGGCAGGCTCAGAGGCTGGGAGTTCGTTCACATCTGGCTCGGATTTAGCCGGGGACGGGGAGGGAGGAGAACACAGATTTCGGGGGGAGGGGTCACGCTCTGGCAGCTGGAGCCAGGAGGCCCAGGAGGGGATGTGGGGGGCTGGAGCTGGGGCCAGATGGGAGCCGGCGCCCCCTAGAGGGGACAGGCCCCAGGCCCCATTCCCCGCCCCCCTGAGCAGCCAGTCCCCGGCCAGTTGCTGGTTTCCCCGTGTGGCCCCCAGGCCCGACACGCCATGGAGTGGGACAGACGCCTCGCACGGCCGTGCGAGCGTGCAGCACCAGAGCCGTGCGAAGGAGCCTGCGGGAAAGCGAGACAGGCATCTCCGTGAGCTGCTGTGCCCCCTGGAAGGCCTCAGTATACCCCTGGGGTACACGGCCCCCCCCGGGTCAGACCCTCGGCCAAAGTAGACTCAGATTCACCCTGTAATGACCCAACACTCACCACCCCACAACACCCATGAGCCTGGGTCTGGGGGACAAGAATTGTGACTGCATGGGAAAGCATTCAGGGGTTCGCTCCCTGGCTCTGGGGGGGGAGCGGGGGCTGGTGGGTTAGAGCAGGGGGGCTGGGAGCCAGGACTCCTGGGTTCTCTGCCCTTCACTCCAGACCAGCAGGGCCCCCCTTTTTTCATCTCCCCTCATCACTTTTTCTGTTTCCCAGAGACCTTGCTGAACACCAGGCTGGAGACATCGGATCTGAAATGGACGACGTACCCCCAAACTGATGGCCAGGTGAGGGGGCTGGCGGGAAGCAGGGACAGGTGAAGGGGATGTGGGGGGAAGGGGGCTGGGGAGAGGGGTCCAGTATTGTGTTGGAGGAGGCCGGTCGGGTCGCAGGCTCTGAGAGATGGGGGAGGCTGGGAAGGGGGGATCCCAGGTTGTAGGGAGTGCGGTGGGTTCTGGGAGGGAGGGGATGTGGGGAGGTTTGGGGGGGTATGTGGAGGAATAGGGGGTGCTGGGTGTCTGGCCACCCCACTGACTGAACTATGTCCCCATCCCTGTGCTCTGCCCCCTGTCTCCTCCCCCTGCACCCCATCCCCCCATCTCTCCCTCCCCCCTGGACTCCATCCCCTCTTCTCCCCCTGCACCCCATCTCCAAATCACGTGCTCTCTGCCCCATCTCCTGCTCCTGCACCCCATCTGCCCCTGCACCCCATCCCCCTCTCTCTGTCCCCCCGCCCCATCTCCTCCCCCTGCCACCCATCCCCCCATCTCCCCCTGCACCCCATCCCACATCTCTCTGCTCCCCTGCACCCCATCTCCGAATCGCCTGCTCTCTGCCCCCGCCTCCTCCCCCTGCCCCTCGTCTCCCCCATCTCTGAATTCCCTGTTCTCTGCCTCCTGCACCCCATCTCCTCCCCCTGCACCCCATCCCCCATCCCCCCATCTCCCCCTGCACCCCATCCCCCCATCTCCCCCTGCACCCCATCTCTCTGTCCCCCCTGCACCCCATCTCCGAATCGCCTGCTCTCTGCTCCCCGTCTCTGCATTCCCCGTTCTCTGCCCCCCTGCGCCCCATCTTGTCCCTCTCCCCATCCTTTCTCGGCGCCCCCGCCCCCCGGCAGTGGGAGGAGCTGAGCGGGCTGGACGAGGAGCGCCAGCACTCGGTGCGGACCTTCGAGGTGTGCGCGGTGGAGGGCCCGGGCCGGGAGGCCTGGCTCCGCAGCGGCTTCGTGCCCCGCCGGGGGGCGGCCCACGTCTACGCCGAGCTGCGCTACACCGTGGTGGAGTGTTTCTCCCTCCCGCGCCCGGCCCGCGCCTGCAAGGAGACCTTCAACGTCTTCTTCTACGAGGCCGACCGGGACCTGGCCACGGCCACCGACCCGCCCTGGCTGGAGAACCCCTGGGTCAAGGTGGACACGGTGGCGGCCGAGCACCTGACCCGCAAGCGCCCGGGGGCCGAGGCCACGGGGAAGGTCAACGTCAAGACCCTGCGGCTGGGGCCGCTGGCCAAAGCCGGCTTCTACGTGGCCTTCCAGGACCAGGGAGCCTGCATGGCGCTCCTCGGCGTCCGGCTCTATTTCAAAAAGTGCCCCGGAGCCGTGGCCCGGCTGGCCGCCTTCCCGGAGACGGTGCCCCGGGAGCTGGTGACGCCCGTGGCCGGCACCTGCGTGGCCGGGGCCGGGCCGGAGGGGCCCGGGCCCCTCAGCATGTACTGCCGGGAGGACGGGCGCTGGGCCGAGCACGCGCCCGCCGGCTGCGGCTGCCTGGCCGGGCACCAATCCGCCGAGGGGAACACGCAGTGCCGAGGTGCGGCCCCCCGGACGCCGGGGTTCGGCGGGGCGGCCGGGTTCGCTTCTGGGGGGGACGGGGACGTGGATGCCTGGATTCTGAGGGGGGCGGAGGTTCTGGGGGGAGACCGGACACTGGGGTTCTGCGGGGAGGTGGGGGGTGGATGCTGGGGTTCCGAGGTGGCCCGGATGCCTGGGTTCCTGGGATGGGGAGGCAGAAACCTGGGTTCTGGGGGAGGGTCAGATGCTGGGGTTCAGAGAGACTGGATGCCAGGATTTCGGGGTGCCACACACTGGGGTTCCCAGGGTGGGAGCCCAGATGCTGGGGTTCTGTGTGTGGGGGTGGACACCAGGGTCCTGGGGGGGGCCAGACACCGGGGTACAATGGGAGATGGATGCTGGGGTTCAGGGGGGATGGATGGCACGGTTTGGGGGTGCCAGACACTGGGGTTCCCAGGGTGGGGGGCTGGACGCTGGGGTTCCGGGGGGCTCTGGTGGCTCAGGTTCTGGAGCAGCTGGATACTTGGGTTCTGGGGGCCCCGGATGCCTGGGTTCCAGGTTGGGAGGGAACAATTGTGGGTTCTCCAGTGGCGGGTCTAGGAAGTAGGTGCTGGGATCTAGCCACAAATTGGGGTGAGGGGCAGGACTCCTGGGTTCTCTCCCTGGGGAGCGGTAGGGTCAATCCAACCCCTCACACGCGGGGCTTGTGGGGAACACCCCATTCCACCCCCCGCACCAGCCGCCCCCTGGGAGAGGCGCCTCTGGGACACGGGACCTTTGAACACCTGGCCAGGGCCCCCCCAGAGCCAGAGGCTGGCGGAGAAAGAATCCAAACTATGTGGGGGGGAGCAGACACAAAGGGGGGACAAGTGGTGCCGAGATGCGCCCACCTCTGGGGCGGGGGAGGGCCTGGGGGCGGTTTAACCCTTTGCTTCCCAGGAAGGAGCCGTCTGACCCTTTTTGTCTCGCCAGCCTGTGCCCCAGGCACCTTCAAGGCTACGCGGGGGGAGGGCTCCTGCCAGCCCTGCCCCCCCTACAGCCATTCCTCCGCGCCCGGCTCTGCCATCTGCTCCTGCCGCAACGGGTACTTCCGCGCCAGCGCCGACCCGCCCGGCTCCCCCTGCACCAGTGAGTCACCCTGGGAGGGGAGTGGGGGCTGGTGGGTTAGAGCAGGGGGCTGGGAGCCCGGACTCCTGGGTTCTCTCCCCAGCTCTGGGAGGGGAGTGGGGGGCTGGGGGTTAGAGTACGGGGGGCTGGGAGCCAGGACTCCTGGGTTCTCTCCCCAGCTCTGGGAGGGGAATGGGGGGCTGGGGGTTAGAGCACGGGGGGCTGGGAGCCCAGACTCCTGGGTTCTCTCCCAGCTCTGGGAGGGGAGTGGGGGTCTGGAGTTAGAGCACGGGGGGCTGGGAGCCAGGACTCCTGGGTTCTCTCCCAGCTCTGGGAGGGGAGTGGGGGCTGGTGGGTTAGAGCAGGGGGGGCTGGGAGCCAGGACTCCTGGGTTCTCTCCCCGGCTCTGGGAGGGGAGTGGGGGCTGGTGGGTTAGAGCAGGGGGGGCTGGGAGCCAGGACTCCTGGGTTCTCTCCCAGCTCTGGGAGGGGAGTGGGGGCTGGTGGGTTAGAGCAGGGGGGCTGGGAGCCAGGACTCCTGGGTTCTCTCCCAGCTCTGGGAGGGGAGTGGGGGCTGGTGGGTTAGAGCAGGGGGGGCTGGGAGCCAGGACTCCTGGGTTCTCTCCCAGCTCTGGGAGGGGAGTGGGGGCTGGTGGATTAGACCGGGGGGGCTGGGAGCCAGGACTCCTGGGTTCTCTCCCCGGCTCTGGGAGGGGAGCGGGGGGCTGGGAGTTAGAGCAGGGAGGCTGGGAGCCAGGACTCGTGGGTTCTCTCCCAAGCTCTTGGAGGGCAGTGGCAGTTGGGAGGTGAGACCCGGGGGGGGCTGGGACCCCGGACTCCTGGGTTCTATCTCTCTCGCCCCTGCCCCCGCAGCAACCCCGTCGGCCCCGCGCAGCATCGTGGCCCGGCTCAACGGCTCGGTGGTGGCGCTGGCCTGGAGCGAGCCCCTGGAGAGCGGGGGCCGGCGGGACGTGACCTACAACGTGCTCTGCTCCGAGTGCCCCGAGGGGCTGCCCTGCCGGCGCTGCGCCCGTCTGAGCTTGGCCCCCGGCGCCGTGGGGCTGGCGGAGCCGGGAGTGACGGTCCAGGGGCTGCTGCCCTACGTCACCTACACCTTCGAGATCCAGGCCGTCAACGGGGTGTCGGACCTGAGCCCCAACCCGCCCCAGGCCGAGCTGGTCAACGTCACCACCAGCAAGGACGGTGAGTGGCGCCCCCCGCTCCCGACCCGCAGCCCCCCGGCCCCGCCGGAACCCTCCGCTCCCGAACCGCAGCTCTCCCAGCCCCGCCAGCGCCCCCCGCTCCCGACCCGCAGCCCCCCGGCCCCGCCGGAACCCCCCCGCTCCCGAACCGCAGCTCTCCCAGCCCCGCCAGCGCCCCCCGCTCCTGAACCACAGCCCCCCGGCCCTGCCGGCACCCCCCCACTCCCGACCCGCAGCCCCCCGGCGCTCCCCGCTCCTGACCCGCAGCCCCGCCAGCGCCCCCCGCTCCCGACCCGCATCCCCCCCGGCGCCCCCCGCTCCCGACCCGCAGCCCCCCGGCCCCGCCGTCACCCCCCTGCTCCCGACCCGCAGCCCCGCCAGCGCCCCCCGCTCCCGACCCACATCCCCCCGGCGCCCCCCGCTCCCGAACCGCAGCCCTGATGTGCCGTCTCCCCCCAGTGCCCCTGCCCGTCGACAGGGTCCAGGGGTCTCTCTCCCCAACTGGGATGGTTCTGAGCTGGCCGGTGCCGCAGCCCCCCAGCGGACGTATCCTGGACTACGAGGTGAAATACTACGAGAAGGTGAGTGGGGGGGAGTCGGAGGGGGGCGGTGGGGGGAGGCTCCTGGAGGGATTGGGATTTGGGCTGTGGGAGGGGGACAGAACTGGGGGAGGGGGATTGTGGTTGGGGGAAGGGGACTGGGGGAGGGGATCAGGAGAGGGTTTGTGGGGGGGTGAGGTGAGGATCAGGAGGGGGAGGGGACCAGGGGAGGGGATCAGGAGGGGAGTTGTGGGAGGGTGAGAAGAGGATTGGGAGGGGGGCTGTGAGAGGGGGAGGGGATCGGGTAAGGGGGTAGGGGGAGGGGATCGGGAGGTGTGTGGGGGGTTGTGGGAGGGGGAGGGTATCAGGAGGGAGGTGGGGGGCTGTGGGAGGGGGAGGGGATCGGGAGGGGAGATGTGGGGGGCTGAGGGGAGGATCGGGGGGGGCAGTGAGCGGGAGGGGAGGTGTCTGCGCTGCAGAGCCGGGACCGATCCCCCATTTATCCCCCCCAGGGCGCGGCGAGCGGGGAGTCCCCCATGTTTGTGAAGGCATCGGAGGCCCGGGTGACACTGGAGGGGCTGCGCCGTGGGGCGTCCTATGGGGTGCGGGTCCGCGCCCGCTCTGAGGCCGGCTACGGGGACTTCGGGCCGGAGTTCCTCGTTCCCGTGCAGGGCAGTGGTGAGTGACCCCCCCGGCCGCCCCCAGCTCTGGCCCAGCCCCCCCCCCCCAGCCCTCCTCAGGCCTGAATCTCCCCCGGAGCGTCTGGATCCAACCATCGTCGACACTCACGCGGGCCCCGGGAGACGCAACCAGGGCGTTGGGCCCAGGGGCGAGGTTCAGATGGTGCCAGGTTGCCCAAGGAGGAAGTTTGCACGTGGAGGATGGTTGCACAAGGATGAAGGTTGCACGTGGAGGATGATTGCACAAGGATGAAGGTTGCACATGGGTGCCAGGTTGCACGAGGAGGAAGGTTGCTCGGGGGTGCCAGGTTGCCCGTGGTGGAAGGTTCCTCGGGGTTGCCAGGTTGCACAAGGATGAAGATTGCATGTGGGTACCAGGTTGCACGTGATGGAAGGTTGCTTGGGGGTGCCAGGTTGCACGAGGAGGAAGGTTGTATGAGGGTGACAGGTTGCCCGAGGAAGAAGGTTGCACAGGGTGCCAGGTTGCATAAGCAGGATGCTTGCACGGGGATGCCAGGTTGCACGAGGAGGAAGGGTCCACATGGATACCAAGTTGTCCGTGATGGCAGGCTGCCGGCGAGGGTGGAGACACGATTTTCCACTGCCTGGCAGCGCTGCTGCACCCCATCTGCCATCTGGGTTCCTTGCGCCGCCCCATTCGCCTGCCACGATCTGCCCCCGCATCCCAGGGGCTGGCTCCCATTGCCCCCCGTGGGCAGATCAGAGTGTGGTACCCCCCTTGTGGCCTGTTCCAGTACAGCAGGTGCCCTGCCTCAGTTTCCCCACCCAGGCCCTTTGGCTTCTCGGTGCCCGCCAGGCCGGGTAGTCTCTCCCACTGAGCCAGGCAGGTTAGTGGGGGGGATGCTGACCTGACCCCCCCACCCCAGGGCAGCGCCCTGACAGCGTCTCTCTCCCCAGAAGCGGGGGGCCGGGCGGAGCAGCTGGGGCTGATCGTGGGGGCGGCCGCCGTGGGGGCCCTGCTGGTGCTGGCTGTGGTGGCAGTGGCTGTGATCTGTGTCAGGTGAGACCCCCCACCCCCCCGGAGCGTGTGGGGGTGGGAGGGGGCGCTTGGGGGGCAGGGAGGGGTCTGGCGGGGGTGGAGGGATGGGGATGGGCAGGTCCAGTCACGTCCTCCCCTGGGGTGTTTGGGGCGGGGTATCTCTTGGCTGCCCCCCAACTCTGTCTCCCTCCCCCGGCAGGAAGCACGGGGCAGGGGGCCGCGACCCTGAATACTCGGACAAACACAGCCAGTACCTCATTGGGCATGGTGAGTGGGGGGGAACAGGGGGCAGGGAAGAGGGGTGGGGTTTGGGGGTGGGTGAGGGGGTTGGCGGGGGGCAGGGCAGAAGGAGGGGGTGGGGGTGAGTGGCCGGTGGGGTCCGCGTCTGGGGGCATTTGGCTTTAACCGCTCCCACCCCCGGTGCTCCCTCCCCAGGCACCAAACTCTACATCGACCCCTTCACCTACGAGGACCCCAATGAGGCCGTGCGGGAATTCGCCAAAGAGATCGACATCTCCTACGTGAAAATCGAGGAGGTGATCGGAGCCGGTGAGCCCTGAACCCCCAAACCAGCCCCTGAACCCCCACACCCACCTCTGAACCCCCAAACCGGTCCTTGAACTCCCAAACTGCCCCTGAGCCACCAACCCCCTGCCCTCTCAAGTTCATGGCTTCTGCTCCACCAAATCCACCGTCCCTGCGACCGGGGTCCTGGAGGGGCGGGGGGGCCCATGCTGCGGTTGCTCAGCTGGGGCAATCCCCCAAAAACGGGTGGTTATTTCTAATCATTCGACCCACCTGGTTACCCAGATGCCAAATGCGCTGGTCCCCTTAAAGCGCCCCCAGCCTTTGGGCTCCCCGATCGGCTGGGCCATGTCAAGGACGGGAAGGATGATTAGAAATCTGGTTCGTTCTCTAAGAAGTTCTCGGACATGTCGCCCCCACCAGGCCAATGAATTGGTCGCTTCTCAGCCGAATCCGCATGGAGCCAGGGACCCCTTGGGCTCATGGCTCCGGTGGCTCCCAGATCGGGGTCCTAGCGTTTTGCCAGCCTCCCGGCAGGCTCCGGCAAAGCCTCTTTGAAGTTAGTGCCCGGGATTGGCACCCGGCAGCTGCCCGTCTCCTGCCATTGGCAGGCGCGGTGAAGCCAGGGGGTGTCACGACGTTCGCGGTGCGTCAAAACGGCGAGATATCCTCTGTCGCTGAACAAACGACTCATTTCATTCCTTCGCTTCCTCCTTCTCTCCTTTTTCTCTCTCGGCTCGTTGGTTCTTTCCCTCTTTCTCCCCGTCTTGTTCTTTCTTTCTTTCTTTCTTTCTTTCTTTCTTTCTTTCTTTCTTTCTTTCTTTCTCATTCATCTCTTTTCTTTTTCTTTCTTTCTGCCCGCCTCATTCTCTTTCTCTCTCTCTGTCTCGTTCCCCCTTTCCCTCGGCAGGGGAGTTCGGGGAGGTCTGCCGGGGCCGGCTGAAGGTGCCCGGGAAGAAGGAGAGCTGCGTGGCCATCAAGACACTGAAGGGGGGGTACACGGAGCGGCAGCGCCGGGAGTTCCTCAGCGAGGCCAGCATCATGGGGCAGTTCGAGCACCCCAACATAATCCGGCTGGAGGGGGTGGTGACCAGCAGCACCCCGGTCATGATCCTCACCGAGTTCATGGAGAACGGGGCACTTGACTCCTTCCTGCGGGTATGGGGGACCCCAGTATGGGGGGAGGGACCCCCCCAAACCACCCAGATCATGGTGAATGGGGTCCTTGGGTTCTTTTTTGGGGTACAGGAGACCCTGGAATCCAGGGCAGGGGCCCCTGAACTACAGGGGGGACCCAAAAGCGCCCACATGCTGTGCCCCCACCCATCTAGAGCAGTGCAATGCTCTTCTGGCCCCACCCCCTGGGGCCCCTCCCCTGCCTCTGTGACCCCACCCTGTGGGGTCCTGCCCCTGTCATCCCACCCACCGACTTGGGGCCCTGCCCCTGCCTGTGTGACCCCAGCCCCGGGCTCCTGCCCCTGCTTCTGTAGCCCCGCCCCCCAGCCCCTGTCCCTGTCGCCCCACCTCCACGCCCTGGGGCCCCGCCCTTGCCTCTGCGACCCCACCCCCCGGGGTCCAGCCCCTGCTTCCGTAGCCCCGCCTCCACCCCCTGGGGCCCCACCCCTGCCACTATGACCCCGCCCCCAGGCCCACCACTGCCTCTGAGGCCCCGCCCCCTCTTGCGGCTCCACCCCTGCCCCTGGGGCCCCGCCCCCTGCGCTGACCCCGCCCCCATCTCCCCCCCAGCTGAACGAGGGGCAGTTCGCGCCCATCCAGCTGGTGGGCATGCTGAGGGGCATCGCCTCGGGGATGCGCTACCTGGCCGAGATGAGCTACGTCCACCGGGACCTGGCCGCCCGCAACATCCTGGTCAACTGCAACCTGGTCTGCAAAGTCTCCGACTTCGGCCTCTCCCGCTTCCTGGAGGAGAACTCCTCCGACCCCACCTACACCAGCTCCCTGGTAGGGCCCGGACGCCGGGGTTCTCTCCCGGCTCTGGGAGTGGGGCTGGTGGTTAGAGCAGGGGGGCTGGGCACCCGGACTCCTGGGTTCTCTCCCCGGCTCCGGGGCTGGTGGGTTAGAGCGGGGGGGGCAGGGAGCCAGGACTCCTGGGTTCTCTCCCCAGCTCTGGGAGGGGAGTGGGGGCTGGTGGTTAGAGCAGGGGGGGCTGGGAGCCAGGACTCCTGGGTTCTCTCCCCGGCTCCGGGAGGAGAGCTGGGGCTGGTGGGTTAGAGCAGGGGGGGCTGGGAGCCAGGACTCCTGGGTTCTCTCCCCGGCTCTGGGAGGGAAGCAGGGGCTGGGTGGTCGGAGCCGGAGGGGGTGGGAGCCAGGACTCCTGGGTTCTCTCCCCGGCTCTGGGAGGGAAGCAGGGGCTGGGTGGTCGGAGTAGGGGGGGCTGGGAGCCAGGACTCCTGGGTTCTCTCCCCGGCTCTGGGAGGGGAGTGGGGACTGGTGGTTAGAGCAGGGGGGGCTGGGAGCCAGGACTCCTGGGTTCTCTCCCCGGCTCTGGGAGGGAAGCAGGGGCTGGGTGGTCGGAGCCGGAGGGGGTGGGAGCCAGGACTCCTGGGTTCTCTCCCCGGCTCTGGGAGGGGAGTGGGGACTGGTGGTTAGAGCGGGGGGGGCTGGGAGCCAGGACTCCTGGGTTCTCTCCCCGGCTCTGGGAGGGAAGCAGGGGCTGGGTGGTCGGAGCAGGGGGGGCTGGGAGCCAGGACTCCTGGGTTCTCTCCCCAGCTCTGGGAGGGGAGTGGGGACTGGTGGTTAGAGCGGGGGGGGCTGGGAGCCAGGACTCCTGGGTTCTCTCCCCGACTCTGGGAGGGAAGCAGGGGCTGGGTGATCGGAGCGGGGGGGGGGTGGGAGCCAGGACTCTCTCACCCCCCTCCTCCCCAGGGCGGGAAGATCCCCATTCGCTGGACGGCCCCCGAGGCCATCGCTTTCCGCAAGTTCACCTCGGCCAGCGACGCCTGGAGCTACGGGATCGTCATGTGGGAGGTGATGTCCTTCGGGGAGCGGCCCTACTGGGACATGTCCAACCAGGACGTGAGTACGCCCCCCCCCGGCGAGCCTCCCCCCCTCCGCCATGGGCTGGGTCAGAGCAGTTCTGGCTGTAACCGGCCGCCCCGCCCCAGAGGTGGGCGCCTCTCGGCGCCGGGCGAGGGGTCCCCATTGAGTCCCCCCCCAGCTGTGTCTGAGCTGCGCCGTTCTCGCAGGTGATCAACGCCATCGAGCAGGATTACCGCCTGCCCCCCCCGGCCGCCTGCCCCACGGCGCTGCACCAGCTCATGCTGGATTGCTGGCAGAAGGAACGAAGTGCCCGGCCCCGCTTCGCCCAGATCGTCGGCTCCCTCGACAAGCTGATCCGCAACCCGGCCACGCTGCGCATCGTCGCCCGGGACGGCGGGGGGTGAGACCCTCGGGGGCTGAGATCTGGGGGGCTGGGACATGGGGGGCTGAGATATAGGGGGGCTGAGAGCAGCTGGGCCGGGGGCAGGGATGGGGGGCTGGGATATGGGGGGGATCAGAGTGGCTGGGCCTGCGGCAGGGATAGGGGTCCTGGGATATGGGGGCTGAGAGTGGCTGGGCCCTGGGCAGGACTGGGGGGCGTTGGGGAAAGGGAATGGCGGGGTTACGCACCATCTGCTCCCTTCGCCCCCGTCCCCCCGTTCTTTTGGGGTCCTACCGCACCTCCCCGGGGCAGGCCTCCAGCTGCCCCCCCAATTCCTGCCCCCTCATGGGATAAACCCCCCCAGTCTGGAGCAGAGCAGCCCCTGTATAACGACATGAACCCGGCCCCTGCCCCCAGGCCATCCCACCCCCTCCTGGACCAGCGGGCCCCCCACTACGCCGCCTTCGGCTCGGTCCGCGACTGGCTCCAGGCCATCAACATGGGCTGCTACGAGGAAAACTTCACCACGGCCGGATTCGGCTCCTTCGAGCTGCTTCGCCAGATCTCCAGCGAGTGAGTGACCCCCGGGGCCGCCGGGCGGGGGGCACTGGCTGGGCTCGGGGGGGCAGGGCTGGGCTAGCAGGGGCTGCGGGTCGGGAGTGGGGGGCACCGGCAGAGCTGGGGGGCAGGGGCTGCGGGTCGGGAGTGGGGGGCACCGGCAGAGCTGGGGGGCAGGGGCTGCGGGTCGGGAGTGGGGGGCACCGGCAGAGCTGGGGGGCAGGGGTTGCGGGTCGGGAGTGAGGGGCACCGGCACAGCTGGGGGGCAGGGGCTGCAGGTCGGGAGTAGGGGGCACCGGCAGAGCTGGGGGGCAGGGGCTCCGGGTAAGGAGTGAGGGGCACTGGCAGAGCTGGGGGGCAGGGGCTGCGGGTCTGGAGTGGGGGGCACCAGCAGAGCTGGGGGGCAGGGGCTCCGGGTAAGGAGTGAGGGGCACCGGCAGAGCTGGGGGGCAGGGGCTGCGGGTCGGGAGTGAGGGGCACCGGCACAGCTGGGGGGCAGGGGCTGCAGGTCGGGAGTAGGGGGCACCAGCAGAGCTGGGGGGCAGGGGCTCCGGGTAAGGAGTGAGGGGCACTGGCAGAGCTGGGGGGCAGGGGCTGCGGGTCTGGAGTGGGGGGCACCGGCAGAGCTGCGGGGGCAGGGCTGGGCTAGCAGGAGCTGCGTGTCGGGAGTGAGGGGCACCAGCAGAGCTGGGGGGCAGGGGCTGCGGGTCGGGAGTGGGGGGCACCGGCAGGGCTGGGGGGCTGCTAACCCCCCATCCTCTGCCCCCTCAGGGACCTGCTCCGAATCGGGGTGACCCTGGCCGGCCACCAGAAGAAGATTCTCTCCAGCGTCCAGAACCTGCGAATCCAAAACAAAACGGCCCCATCCGGGGGGGCTGCCGGGGGCCGATTCTGATCCGATTCAGGGCTTGCGTCCAGCCTGGTCCCCCAGAGCTGGGAACGAACCGGGCCCCGGGGTACCAACGGGACCCGGACTGCGCTGCAGGGGCAGGTCTCGAACCCAGAACTTGGGGGACCCCTGCCCCTCCCCCCCCAGCAGGGAGAATGTCGGGGGGGCGTGGCCTATTGGTGGAGGGTTCCAAGATGGCCGCCCTGTGGCCGAGTCCCAAGATGGCCGACAGGCCCTTCTGTCAATGGCCACGTTGGCCGCACTTCAGGCTCCCAAGATGGCTGCTCTTGCTTGGTTGCCGGGTAGCGCTCTGGACCCCGTCCGGTCCCAAGATGGCTGCCCGTTGGTGGTCGGGGGGGGGGGCTCCCAATATGGCCACTGCTGGTTGGGGTGACCAAGATGGCTGGTCTCCGAAGCTGGGTGATCAAGAATCCAAGATGGCCACTCTGCAGTTGGTCTCCAAGATGGCCGCCCCAGGAGCGAGATGGCCACCCTTTCGCCAGAAGCCCACCCCCAAGCCCCGGCATCTACTTGAATCTCTAGGCCCCTCCCCCACCATGGGGGGGCCTATAATCTTGGGGCTACCCCGCCATGAAGCCAAAGAGTGACTGTGGACAGTGGTGATGTCATGGCTGCCCAGTGATGTCATAGACTCGGGAGGGCCAGAACCGGGGGTGATGTCATCCCCCAGGGACTGCCTCGTGATGTCATCAGGAGCAGCTGTGATGTCACAGTCAGGATCCAGCCGGGCGATGTCATCGATCTGCATGGGGAGTCCAGTGATGTCATCTTTTGGGGCCTGTGAGGTCATCAGGCCGTGAGGTCATAGTGGCAGGACATTGGGGGACGCAGTGGGGGGGGCTGCTTTGTGAGGTCATCACTGGGCGCCGGGCTTTCACCTTCATATTGAAGGCGAATTTAACGGGGGATGGGGGGATTGTTGCGATTCGCTGTTGAACCAAAGTTCGGGGGTGGGGGAAAATTGGGGGGGTAATTTCCAGGCCCCCCCGCCACAGAGCTGGGACAGTGTGTGGGGTATCGGACTCCCACCCCCCCCCGAGCTGATGTGGAGTTGGGGTGTCCCCCCCCAAAATAAAGTGGGATTTACTCAGCTTTCTAAGGAAGTGGAATGAGGTAACACATGGGGGGGTTGATTTCATGTGGGGGCGGGGCTTCAGAGGGGGCGGGCCCTGTTCTAGCCCCACCCTCTCATGCGGGGCTGGTGGATTTTAGGCGTAGGTTGGTTTGGGGGCCACAGTGCGATCGGCGAGACACTAAACTGGGGGGCTGGGAGCCAGGACTCCTGGGTTCTCTCCCCGGCTCCGGGAGGAGAGCGGGGTGGGGCTGGGAGCCAGGAGTCCTGGGTTCTCTCCCCGGCTCCGGGAGGGGAGCAGGGGGGCCAGTAGCCAGGACTCCTGGGTTCTCTCCCTGGCTCCGGGAGGAGAGCGGGGGGGGGGGCCAGTAGCCAGGACTCCTGGGTTCTCTCCCTGGCTACGGGAGGGGAGCAGGGGGGCCAGTAGCCAGGACTCCTGGGTTCTCTCCCCGGCTCCGGGAGGAGAGCGGGGGGGGCCGGGAGCCAGGACTCCTGGGTTCTCTCCCTGGCTCTGGGAGGGGAGCAGGGGGGCCAGTAGCCAGGACTCCTGGGTTCTCTCCCCGGCTCCGGGAGGGGAGCAGGGGGACCAGTAGCCAGGACTCCTGGGTTCTCTCCCCGGCTCCGGGAGGAGAGCGGGGGGGGCCGGGAGCCAGGACTCCTGGGTTCTCTCCCCGGCTCCGGGAGGGGAGCAGGGGGGCCGGTAGCCAGGACTCCTGGGTTCTCTCCCCGGCTCCGGGAGGGGAGCAGGGGGGCCGGGAGCCAGGACTCCTGGGTTCTCTCCCCGGCTCCGGGAGGGGAGCAGGGGGGCCAGTAGCCAGGACTCCTGGGTTCTCTCCCCGGCTCTGGGAGGGAGGGTGGGGTTTTTTCACCAGCTGTTTATGTGACCCTCGGCAGCCATGGCAGGAACAGGAAATGGGGGGGGGAAGGTGCCACTCAGGCCAAGCCCCACCCTGTGGACAATGGACAGTCTGACCCATGGACTCATCCTTCCCAGAGCCGGGGCGAGAACCCAGGAGTCCTGGCTCCGAGCCCTCCCCCCGCCCCCACCCGCTATATTCATGCCTTAAGGAGTCGGTGTCAGATGTTCCCCCATTTGCAGATGTGGGGGTGGGGGGGGGAGTTCATCTTTAAAAGGGAAAGTTTGTGGAGTTGTAGCTAGGAAGGTAAAGAGAGGGGCCAAGCTTGCAGGGGCTGCGGGTTGGGAGTGAGGGGCACCGGCGGAGCTGGGGGGCAGGAGGCTGCGGGTCAGGAGTGAGGGGCACCGGCGGAGCTGGGGGGCAGGAGGCTGCGGGTCAGGAGTGAGGGGCACTGGGGGGGCAGGGGGCTGTGGGTGGGGAGTGAGGGGCACCGGCAGGGCTGGGGGGGCAGGGGGCTGCGGGTTGGGAGTGAGGGGCACTGGGGGGGCAGGGGGCTGTGGGTGGGGAGTGAGGGGCACCGGGGGGGCAGGGGGCTGCGGGTGGGGAGTGAGGGGCGCTGGCCTCCATCTGTTGCCCCATCCCAGAAGAGGGGCCCAGCTACCTTTGACCCGCCCTGGTTTGGCGCCGAACCCCGCCCCCTTTCCCAGAGCCACAGCCCCACCTGCCAGGGGAGAGCCCCCGCTGCTGAGCCCCCACCCCGCTCCCCGCCCCACAGCACCCCATAGCGCCACTCTGGGGCTGCCATCAGCTTGTCCCCCTTCGGGGGCCCCTGCCAGCATCCCCCCCACCCTCTCCGATTCTGGACAATAGCCCCAGCTTCACCCAGTCCCATCTCCCCTCCTGTACATTGCCACTGCCTCAGTTTCCCCACCCCCAGGGGCAGCCTCAGGGCATGGGCACTCGGAGCTCCCCGCCCTGCCCCAGAGCATGGAGCCCCACCAGAGGAGCCAGCTTCGGTCCAGCTCCCCCCTGCTCCAGCTGCCCGTCCCCTCTACCCCGAATTTTCCCATCTCGGGGTGTCTCCAAGACAACCCCCCCCCCCGCTCTCGGCTGTAGGGCCCGGCCCCAGCTCCTGGGGGCCCTGCTAGGCCCGGGCTAACTGAGGGGAGTGTTTGGCTACCACCAGCCAGCCAGGCTTCTCTGCCTGGCTCTGGGAGGGGAGTGTGGGGCTGGGTACCCGGGGACCCCTCGCCCACTGCTGAGATGCGGCCACCTCTGGGGCGGGGCGGCCGGTTATACAGGGCATGATTGCTAGCCCTCTACCGACCCCCCCGCCTTTCCAGCCCTCTCCTGCCCCGCCCCTGCTCAGCACAAGATGCGTTTGTCTCCCCCCTCCCCGCCCCCACGGTATGGCCTGGGGGTGCGGGTCCTCGCTGACCCACCCTGAGCCCAGTCCCCGGACGCCAGGGTCCCCTTCTCAGAGCCCCTCCCCGCGGGCATCAATTGAAATATATTGACTGATGGGGGGAGCTGGTCCGACACGAAAGGACGCTGAGAGACCAACGGGGCGGGGGCAGAGAACCCAGGAGTCCTGGCTCCCAGCCCCCCCTGCTCTAACCACCAGCCCCCCCTCCCTTCCCAGAGCTGGGGAGAGAACCCAGGAGTCCTGGCTCCCAGCCCCCCCACTCCTCTCCCAGAGCTGGGGAGAGAACCCAGGAGTCCTGGCTCCCAGCCCCCCCACTCCTCTCCCAGAGCCGGGAGAGAACCCAGGAGTCCTGGCTCCCAGCCCCCCCCTGCTCTGATCCACCAGCCCCCCCTCCCCTCCCAGAGCCGGGAGAGAACCCAGGCGTCCGACCCAGGGAACTCTGGGGCCGGGATAACAGGGGGTTGTGGGTTGTCCCCATCCCGCAGCACAGCGCCCCCTACCGCCCCCCCCGGGGCCAGCCCAGCCTGCCCCTCTGAAATGGAGCAGCAGCGCCGCCAGGTGGCTCTTATTTGGTACTGCACATAAATGGCTCAACAACCAAGTGTGGCTGGGAGCCAGGACTCCTGGGTTCTCTCCCCAGCTCTGGGAGGGGAGGGGGGGGGCTGGTGGGTTAGAGCAGGGGGGGCTGGGAGCCAGGACTCCTGGGTTCTCTCCCTGGCTCTGGGAAGGGAGCGGGGGGCTGGTGGCTTAGAGCAGGGGGGGCTGGGAGCCAGGACTCCTGGGTTCTCTCCCCAGCTCTGGGAGGGGAGGGGGGGCTGGTGGGTTAGAGCAGGGGGGGCTGGGAGCCAGGACTCCTGGGTTCTCTCCCTGGCTCTGGGAAGGGAGCGGGGGGCTGGTGGCTTAGAGCAGGGGGGGCTGGGAGCCAGGACTCCTGGGTTCTCTCCCCAGCTCTGGGAGGGGAGGGGGGGCTGGTGGGTTAGAGCAGGGGGGGCTGGGAGCCAGGACTCCTGGGTTCTCTCCCTGGCTCTGGGAAGGGAGCGGGGGGCTGGTGGCTTAGAGCAGGGGGGGCTGGGAGCCAGGACTCCTGGGTTCTCTCCCCAGCTCTGGGAGGGGAATGGGGGCTGGTGGGTTAGAACGGGGGGGCTGGGAGCCAGGACTCCTGGGTTCTCTCCCTGGCTCTGGGAAGGGAGCGGGGGGCTGGTGGCTTAGAGCAGGGGGGGCTGGGAGCCAGGACTCCTGGGTTCTCTCCCCAGCTCTGGGAGGGGAGGGGGGGCTGGTGGGTTAGAGCAGGGGGGGCTGGGAGCCAGGACTCCTGGGTTCTCTCCCCGGCGCTGGGAGGGGAGGGAGGGCTGGTGGTTAGACCAGGGGGGGCTGGGAGCCAGGACTCCTGGGTTCTCTCCCCAGCTCTGGGAGGGGAATGGGGGCTGGTGGGTTAGAACGGGGGGGCTGGGAGCCAGGACTCCTGGGTTCTCTCCCCGGCTCTGGGAGGGGAGTGGGGGGCTGGTGGGTTAGAGCAGGGGGGGCTGGGAGCCGGGACTCCTGGGTTCTCTCCCCGGCTCTGGGAAGGGACCGGGGCTCGTGGTTTAATGCGGGGGCGGGGGCTGGGAACCAGGACGCCTGGGTTCTCTCTCTGGCGGTTTCTCTCTCAGAACTAAAAGCCCCTTTAATATAAATGAAGGAATATCCACATTTTTGGGGGGGTATTTATTAGTTTTAGGTGCGAATCAGAGATGTGGCAGGAACCTCTCGCTTGGTGGCTGAGGGATCCCCTTGTCTCTACGTTCCCCAAGTCGGGGTGGGGGTGGGGGATAGACCAGGCATTCTTGGCCCCCCCTCAAAAACCAGAGCTGGTGGGGGGCAGGGGGGCTGTGTTACAAATCCAGGCATGTCGCCTTCAGGACCGGGCGCCGGTGTCGCTTCAATGGGCTGCGTTGGGCCGGGGGGGGGTGTGTGTGAAAACCTAGGAGAGAAGGCAAAGAGATGTGGGGGTGAGTTCATGGGGTATGGGGGTGGTGAAGTTACAGGGTGCGGGGGGCAGCATCCCAAACTGGCGGGGAAACAGCTGAGCAAAGCTACACTTCAGTGTCGGGGCACCGTTAACCTGTGGAATTCTTAGCCACTTGATTCTGTGGGCTAGGAGAGGCTGAGATTGGACGGGTGAGGTGATGGGGCTGAGGGTGACATTATAGAGGGATAAGGGCTTGCCGTGCCCCCCCATAGGAGGGCGGCTAGGTGAGCGTAGATAAAGTCAAGTCAAAGCTAGGGTGTCATTAACCTGTGGAATTACCTGCTACCGGGCACGGCCAGGCTGGCATTAACCTATGGAATGACCCACCACTGGGTGCAGCCAGGCTGGCGTTAACCTGTGGAATGCCATGCCCCTGGAATCTGCAGGGATGACACTGTCTCAGAGGGGGTGGGAAGGGAAAGGTGAGGTTGGGGGCTATGGGGAGACAGGGGGGAGTTATAGGAGGGTCTTGGGGGCAGAGATACCAGGCGGGCCAAGGGTACAGCCATCGTTACAGGCCACTTACTGGCCAGGCAGTGTCAATCTGTGGAACTCCCCGCCACTAGACGCCACAGTTTCCTACCTTGGGTATTAGCACCCCAGCCCACTGAGGGTCCCAATTCGCTCCAGCTTCATCCCGAAGCAGCCCTGGGGCACCGGCGCCTTCTTGGTCCGGCCCCGAAACTTCCTCTGGCCATTCATGAAGTCGGTGAAGAAGCGGGCCCAGGTGGGGTCGAGGGAGGGGGGCTTGGGGCTGTCGCGCAGGGGGCGGATTCCTGCCGGGGGGAAGTGTGGACCGGGGGGCACAGGGATGTCGGCAGAGAGCGGGCCGGCGCGGGCTTTGCCACCGAAGTCAGCCAGAGTCTGGGGGTGCAGAAAGAGGGGACCCCATTAAAGAAACATGGCACGGACACTGGGCCCCCCCATTAGATCCCAGCCCCCAGGTACCCCTGGCACAGAGACATGGCCCCCGCTCTGGGAGGGGAGTGGGGCTGGGGGGTTGGAGCAGGGGGGGCTGGGATCCAGGACTCCTCCCTATCCCGGTACCTACCTTGGGGTGCCAGAGGGGGGCCGGTGAGGCGAACGGGGGGAGGACGAGGAGGAAGAGCAGGGTGGATGAAGGCTGCATAGTCCCCACGTATGCGTGGGGAGGGGTGTCGAGTCCTGGGCCGTCCCTGTGAGTGGTGGGGTTGGGGGGTCCGGCCGGGTGTCTGGGTCCCACTGGCTTCTCCTCCTCCCTGGCCCCGAGTGTATAAGGGGCCCCGAGGTGGTGACGTGCCCCCCCGGCCACTCCTCCTGGGATACATCACCCGGGGCAACAGATCCCGGCCCCCGCTGGGGCAGGAGGGGGCGGTGGGAATGGGGGACGCGGGCCGGGGGGGGGCTTTTGTGCGGGCAAAGCAGCTTCAGGGTTGTCGGGGTGACGAGTTACTGGGGTGGGGGGGAGAGTGGGAGTCTGGAAACAGACAGGTGCCCCTCACTCCCGACCCACAGCCCCTGCCAGCCCAGCCCTGCCCCCCCAGCCTTGCCGGTGCCCCTCACTCCTGACCCACTAACCCTGCTCCCCCCAGCCCTGGGCTGCCCCCCATCCCCCTGTGTATTATTTCCCGTCTTCTCCAACCCAAGACGGTTTCGTGACCTTTTGCCCTCACCTCCCCATCCCCCGCTTCCAGCCCCCCCTTTTAAATCCATCACACAGGGTAACCCGGTGGGGGCCGGAAAACATCCGGGGGGGCAGAACAGGGCCAGACCCGGTGTCACTCCGCCAGCAGGTTGCCCCAGAGACCAGCCAGTGGCCCGCGGGGAATGCGGCTTCCAGCCTCTATGGGCTGAGACGGGGGGGGGGCGGGCTGGCTCGGTGGGGGGTCAGGCAATGGGGCACAGGGCTTGTCCCCTGTTGGGGGTTGCTGGCCCCTAACAGGATGTTAGAGATCAGGCTCGGAGTTTGAGACAGGAAGTGGCTCTGGGAGTTGTCCTAAAGTCCTGCCCCCGCCCCAGACACACACGCACACACACACACACACACAGAGCTCTTAATTAATGGCCTAATCCTTGGATTAACGAGCCCAGGGGGCTAATTAAGCCACGGGGGGATTAGAGCCACACAAGGCAGGTCCAGAGCCTGCAGCCCAGCTGGGGATGAGCTGGGCCATTGTGGGGGGGGCCGCTAGGGGGGCCCCGGGGCTGCTTCCTCCCAGCAGGGGGCCCGGCTGAGCCAAGCCCTGCAGGGAAGGGGGGCTGCCACGGGCTGGGGGGGAGCATAGCCGAGCCCCGGAGAAATGGGGGGGGTGAGGGGAGTCCCACATGGGGGGCTGGGAGCCAGGACTCCTGGGTTCTCTCCCTGGCTCGGGCAGGGGAGTGGGGTGTAGAGGGGGGCAGGGGGAAGCCCGGACTCCAGGGTTCCCGCGCCCGGCGAGCCAATGGGACGTCAGGCGCTGACGCAGGCTGCTGGCGAAGGCGCCGGGAGGCCGCAACCTGTCCCCCACCCCCAAAAAGGCTAAAAATAAAAACACTCCTTTCCCCCCACCCCATGACCAAGCCGGGGGGAGAGGGGGGAGATGCAGGGAGACAAAGGAGCAAAGATTCCTGCCCCCCACGCGGGGTTCCCCGGCCAACCCCCTATTCACCAGCCACCAGGCTGACGTCAGAGGGGAAAGGCCCCGGGGGCTGGCACCCCCCCAGAGGCGGCCATTCGGGGCTGGCTCCGGGCCTGACCCACGGCTCAGCCCTGATTTAGCGCTGACACTTGCTGGAAAGCTGCAAAGAGCATTGGAGAAAGATGGGAGACAAAGGGACCTCTTCCCCCCCCCCCCCGGATTTAACCCACCAGCCCCCACACCCCTCCCAGGGCCAGGAGAGAACCCAGGAGTCCTGGCTCGCAGCGCCCCCCCCCCGCTCTAACCCCCCTCAGCCCCCACTCCCCTCCCAGAGCCGGGGAGAGAACCCAGGAGTCCTGGCTCACAGCGGGGTGTCTGGAGTGGACAGAGGGGCAGAGCCCAGCCAGTCGAGGTGTAAATTTTTTCTCCTGCCTAGAAGATGGCCCAGCCCTCAGGACAGACGGACGGGGCCGGGGGGACACTGGGGAAAGAACCCAGGAGTCCGGCCTCAGGAGGTGCCCGTCCCCACAGTCGGGGATGGGGGCCAGGAAATGAGTAGCCGGCAGGGGTTGGGGGGGGGGCTGTGGCATGCAGACAAAACTACACAGGATCGTTTCCGGGGACAAGACATGACGGCACGTTTATTATCGTGACGCAATTTGATGTATGACCGATACCTAATACCTGTGTGTGTACCCCCCCACAGAGCCCCGACACACACACACCCCCAAATGTTCTGCTGCTGCTGTATTACTAGCCCTACCTGGAGCTTGGGGGTCGTAGCTTGTGGCGGGGAACCGGCCAGGAAAGCCGGGCACGAGGAAGGGTCTGTGGTGGGCGTGCGCCGGTGCCCTGCTACGTTGGCAGCAGAATGTTACCCCCCAAAATCTGCCATCGCACCCCCCCCCTTCCTGTTGGCTTGACTCCAGAGGGTCTAGGTCTTTGCTGTGTCACGGGTTTGGGGGATTGATTCCCCCCTCAATGGCAGACCCGGTTTTCAGCTTTTGTGCTTTTCGGGGTGGACCCTTCTTGGGTTGTCAGGGCAGTTGCCCGCGTCTTTGGCCGGGGGTGTTTACGCTTGATTTCATCCCGACGGGCTGGGGCTGGCGGGTGATGCCGTCCTCCAGCCGGCCCTCGTTCACACACCTAACCGACCCGACGAAGGTTACAGCAGGGTTTGCAAAACGGGGTGAGCATTTTAAAATGGGGCTTGGGACAAGTTAAAATGGAGTTTGAGTTGCACTACGGAGAAGTGCGGGGAACGGCAAATGGTGAACAGAAGCTGCAATGGTGAAACAGTGCCAGTGTCAGCGATTTAAGCAGCAACTGGATTGAAAGTGAAATTCAATTAGCCAGTTATTGGGGTATCCGGTTTTATGAATGAATGTGGTTTCATTCGTAAACTTTACTTATGAAGTTATATTAATAAAGTGAACAATGAAAAACAATTTCGTGGATCGGTTCTACAAGAACCCAGGAGTCCGGCCTCAGGAGGGGCCCCTCGCCACTGCGGGGAGATGAGTAGCCATGTGTCACGGGGTCCCCGGGCGATGCTCCGGACCTGCTCCCTGCGAAGGCAGGCAGGACTCTGGGGAGTCTCCTCTATGGGAGCAGCCTGTCTGCAGGGCCAGCTCACCCGGCTCCCCCCTTCCTGGGTCTGACCTCGGAGCATCCAGCCTCCTCTGCCCCTCCGTGCGCTTCCCACAGCGAGTCCGCCCGGGTGGGGTCCTGGGGAAGCCAGAGGGTCCTGCCCCCCAACTCCGCAGTCAGACGCGACTCTCAGCCAGCCAGGAAAACAGAAGGTTTATTAGATGACAGGAACACAGTCTGAAACAGAGCTTGTAGGTGCAGAGAACAGGACCCCTCAGCCGGGTCCATTTTGGGGGGCAGTGAGCCAGACAACCCCATCTGCACTTCACTCCATGTTCCCAGCCAGCCCCAAACTGAAACTCTCTCCAGCCTGCCCCCCCCGGGCTTTGTCCCTTTCCGGGGCCAGGAGGGGACCAGATTCCTTTGTTCTCCAACCCCTTTAGCTCTCACCTTGCAGGGGGGCAGGGTCCAGGCCATCGGTGGCCAGGGAACAGGATGTCGGCCATTCTCTGTGTCCAGACCCCTGCACACACCTGCCCTCTAGGACTCTGCAACGATCATACATCCGTACCCCACCCCCTAGATACTTAAGAACTGCACAGGGGAAACTGAGGCCCCCCCACACTATTCAGAGGAAACATTAAGAAAAGTCCCGCTTTGTCACACCATGGGGGCTGCAGATGTCAGGTGCTGCCAGCCCCACACCTGCCCCTCGTCACGGGGGTATCGGGCTGAGCCGTCGTGGGACGGGGCAGGCCTCAGAACCGGGTGATTTGATCCTTAGTGTCGGGGTTCACAGGGTCCCCCTGGCCTAGAGCAGAGAGAGAGAGAAACAGAGTCACTGACAGACCCCTCGCCCGGCGCCGAGATGTGGCCACCTCTGGGACAGGAAGTGGCGGTGAATCCTGTTTCTGACAGGACACCACTGGGAGAGGTTAGGGGGGCCGATTGGAAACCCATCTTTCCCGCCCCGCCATCTGGCCCCCCGCCCCACACACACACCCCGCCCCGTCTCACCCAGGGTTGCTGTCACTGGGATGGTGCTCCTGTGTCCTCTCCAAGCCTTCCGCCTGCAGGGGAGAGAGGGGACCCCACAGTGGGGT